>NC_056730.1:1048285921-1048494016 GCF_019279795.1 Protopterus annectens
GGTTTATAGTGCCTGCATATTTGAACTGTTAATTACTGAAATTGGTACACCTTGTTTGCTGTAGCATAGACTAGATCCAGGCCTGCTGAATCTAGCTTTGTTTGTATGCTTGTTGTTTGTTTGCTTGTTATTTCCCTGGAATGCTAATTCCACCTAAAACTTGACTTCTCAGCTTCTGTGGATCCCTAGTGATATCTGCATTGCTTACTGTACTTATTTCCTTGTTTCACTTGAAAGAAAGTTACTGTTTGTCGTTTTTGCATTTAAGTTACCTGTAACACATTGCACTTAAGTTACCTGGCACTTGCTCACTAAAGCAATTATATAAGTCAGCACTAAAAATTAAAAACAATACACCCTCACTCCCCATTGGCCCTTGTTTTCAATTATAAAGGAATTCCCAATATTATTCTAGCATGTCCAAAGGTCAGTTGTCAATCTCCTCTCCAGTCCAGCTGGTGAACCTGGGAATCTTGAGGCAATGTTATAACTGTCTCATGTACACAGACAAACCCTCTCCTCCTCCCAACAAATTCCAACACATGTGAGAGATGCAACCATATAGCCAAACTGGAGGCTAAGCTCTCTCAATTCAGTACTGGCATAACCAGTCAGGAGGAGAAGGAAACCACACTCACTACAATTCCAGTCTCACATAGACCTGCCACGACAGCAAACCAAACACATAATCACACAAAAACATACTCGGAGGCTCTAAATAAAGATCTGCCTAAGCAGCAGAGACCTCCAAAGCAGACACCCAAGCAACCGCTACCCCAAAACAAAACATGTGCAACACATATCTCACAAAGCCAGTGTGCCGAACAGTCACAGCCCTTAAGGCTAAACAACACACCTGATACACTTGTAATAGTTGACTCTATCGTCAGGCACACTGACATACCACTCACCAGGCTGAACAAGGAGAAGGTCACGGTGAGCAGCCTGTCGGGCGCTAAGATCCGCCACATAACACAAGCACTCGGGTCACTCCAAGGCAAGTACAAATATGACTCAGTCATTGTCCATGCTGGTGTGAATGACCTGAGTCGTACCTCCCTGGACTACATGAAAAGAGACATAGAGGAGCTCTCTGAGCATGTAGCCCAGGCCGGTATGACCCTGACCTTGAGTAGCATCTTACCCTCACCAAGAATGATGCCACAATATGAAGACAAGATGACCCATTTCAACAATTGGCTTAAGTACTGGTGTCATTCAAAGGGGATCAAATGCCTGTCAGCCTGGGATGATATGCTCGACAAGCCACGATGCTTCGCTAGGGACGGCTTGTACCTGTCACCCTTGGGCTTTCGGATATTGGCAAAGGCTCTTGCTACCCCCATAGTGCCTTTTTTAGGCAAGGCTCAAAAGACAAACCCACCTCCATAGGTATCACAAGGGATAAGAAACTAAGAGTAATGCTACTCAACGCCAGAAGTCTAAACCTCAAGATGCACGCACTTGAAACTCTCCTTAGCATGGAGAACATAGATATCTGTGCAGTAACAGAAACCTGGTTCAGGGCTCCCGAGAGCACCCCAGCACTACCAGGTTATACCTCATACCATGCTTTTCGGCTCCAAAACTTGGACCGAACCACAAAAGGAGGAGGAGTATCGATATTCATCAAAGATACCCACACCTCCAGGTTGGTGGCAAAGCACGAAGCATCAGAGACTATCCATGTGCAACTAACAGTGGGTAAAACTGCCTCCCAGTTTATATCCTGCTACAGACCACCCTCCCAAACCCAGGAACCCCATTCGGCCTTCCTGAGAACACTGGAAAATATGGAGGTCTCTCCAAACACCATTATATCGGGCGACTTCAACTACCCAAACTTAGACTGGGAGCATTACTCTAGTTCCAACACCCTAGCCCAAAGGTTCCTAGAATTCATAAACTCAAATGCTATGGAACAACTTGTTACCACTCCCACAAGATGGGAAAACATACTGGACCTGATCATCACCAACATGGGGACTCTATGCTCCAGACCAGAATTGTATCCCTCACTGGTAAGATCAGACTATAAACTGATCTCACTGGATATTCACATCCCGACCCCACCCCCTGCCCAGAAAACCACAGTGAAAAACTTCTCTAAAGCAAATTTCACACTCCTCAAAACCGAGGTGGAATCCTTCAAAGCCCCCGAGCCTGTGGAAATTACGGCCCAGACCGCAGAATCCTTTATAAATGCATTCTATGAACACCTTCAGGAGTGCATGGTTCATGCAATCCCAAATAAAACCAAGACCCAATCCTCCAAAGGCAGACGTCCTGTCTGGTGGACCCCAGCCATAAACAAACTATACAATAGAAGGAGGAAGCTACTACATGATAGAGCAAAATCACAAAAAGGGAAGGCATCTCTGATCAGTATTAGCAAAAAACTAAGGGCACTCATAAAATCGTCTAAGGCCAGCTTTGAGAGAAAAATTGCACAGGACACTAAGGATAATCACAAGGCTTTCTTTAGTTATGTTAGGAACCTGGGTGGGAATTCCCAGATATGCTCAGAATTAGTCCAAAATGACAAAAAATACACCGAACCCACAGACATTGCCAACATCCTAGCTGACAGGTTCAGCGCAAACTTCTCCCCCCCCCCCCCCCAAAAGGACAAATATCTATCCCAGCAGAGTGCTGCCCCCCTGACATCTCAGATGCTCAGGTAAGAGCTGCCCTCTCCAAAGCAAAACACACAGCATCAATGGGACCAGACGGTGTCCCGGGCTGTGTCCTACATGAACTCTAAGAAGAGCTAAACCCAAACATAAAACTACTGTTCAATCTCAGCCTTACTACAGGATATATACCCAAAGAGTGGCGTCCAGAAACAGTGGTCCCTCTCCACAAAGGTGGTGCCTCAACGGACACTGGAAACTATCGCCCCATAAGCCTGACTAGCTTGGTCTGCAAAGCTATGGAAAGGATCATCATGGACCTCATAAATAAAGATATTGGGGACCTACAGACACTGGATCCTACCCAGTTCGGCTTTGTTAAGGGCAGATCCTGCCTCTTAAACCTGGTCGACTTCTTTGAAACAGTCACCAAGGCCATTGATGAAGGGAAGGTGGTCCACACAGCCTACCTGGACCTCGCAAAAGCCTTCGATACAATACCCCACTCGGGCATTATAGATAAGCTCACCAGCTTAAATATAAACCCCTATGTCACTAGATGGGTTGCAAACTGGCTCAAGGACAGAACCCACATGGTTAGAATTGTTGGGGCCATGTCAGACTCCAAACCAGTTACAAGTGGCATCCCACAAGGCTCAGTCCTGGGACCTCTCTTGTTCGGTATATATTTCTCTGAGGTACAGGCCAACACAGAAGGACTGTGGCTGACCAAGTTCGCAGATGAATGCAAACTGGGCACCATAATAGACTCTCCAGCCGACACAAGCATCCTCCAAAAGGGCCTCATAGAAACAGACAACTGGTGCCAGAGCCATGGCCTCAAGCTAAATGCCAAAAAGTGTATAGTCATCCCCTTTGGCAAAAACAAAGTGCCCACAAATTACCACATAGGTGGTAATCCATTAAGTACAGAAGAAGCAATTAGGAACCTGGGGACCCAAGTTGATAGCAATCTCTCATTTGACAACCACATGGCCAAAGTGGTTAGAAAAACATTTTGTATAGCCCACCTAATCATGAAGGGATTCACATCTAGATTAGGGGAGGTCATCGTGCCTCTTTACTCATCCCTCATCAGGCCCATAATCGAGTACAATGCCCCTTTTGGGATGTACCTTACCAAACACCTGCAGCAACTGGAAAGGCCCCAAAAGTACCTCACCAAGAGGATCAAAGGGCTCAAACAGATGCTATATGCTGCCCAGTTAAAGAAACTCCAGCTCTACTCAATGGCATACCGCCTGCTCAGAGGTGACCTGTGCCTGACGTATAAAGCCATGTCCAACCCGGAATTAAAAGATATGCTGCACCTCAAAAAATCCAAATCCCATCGAGCTGCACGCTCGAGAGACTTGAACCTCAGCGCTGAAATAAACATGCTGGAGGGACAGATTCATAACCCAGAGGCTCCCTTCACTCTGGAATAAAATCCCAGTCCAGGTTAGGCAGAATCCCTCATTGACTCTCTTCAAGAAGAATCTTGATGAGTGGATGGGTGATTGTAGGTTTATTCCGGGTATCACTTCTGTGTCACTGTTAGAGGCACAGTATACTAACCTCGAAAAAGGGCATAGCAAAATTAATTTAAAATGGGTGGCGAAAGCCAAACATACTCTGGCTAGGCTTATAAATGCCCTAGGGCAGATAGCCTAGTATGAACCTATGAACCATCCCTGTAGAAACTAAGGTATGTGTAGCCCTTAAGAGTATTAGCTGCAGTTACCCTTCAGAGACCAACAGGGGACATGCTGAGGCTGTCACAGACATCAACATCCTTGATCCTCCACCATTTCCTGGATGCTATGCTCCAACATGCCAAGTGAGTACATATATTTTCCCCATAGTTCTGAGGAGACGGCCAGAAGTATGCAACAGTTCCACCTAGTAGCGCACTACCCCACAGTACTGGGTGCCACAGATTGCACTCATGTAGAATTGAAGGCACCATCTGGGAAACAGGGTAGGCTCGGTGTTAACAGAAAGGGCTACCACTCTGTCAGCTGCCAAGTTGTGTGTAATGCCAAGGGAATGCTCCTGAACGTGTGCTGACAACCCTGGCAATTACCACGACTCCTATATCTGACACACCTCACAACTGTACCAGATACTTGCTAGGGGGGGATATCCCACAGGGTCATCTACTGGGGGGATGCAGGCTATGCACTGGAACTATGGCTGATGACACTCATCATGCCTTACACAGACTGTCTCAAATAGCTCCAGCTTTACTCCGTCGCATATCGCCTACTCAGAGGCGATCGCTGCCTAGCATACAAAGCTATGTCAAACCCAGAGCTGTTGGACATGCTCCACTTAAAGAAATCCCAATCCCTCCAAGCTACACGCTCTAGGGACCTAAACCTTGTCACCACAATAAACAGAACATGCTGGAGGGATAGATTCCTGTCCCAGAGACTTCCCATACTCTGGAACAGACTTCCTATCTGTGTCAAACAGAGCTCCTCATTAGCACTCTTCAAGAAAAATCTTGATGATTGGATGGGTAATAGGAAATTCACCCCGGGGATCACTTCTGTGGTTCTGCTTGACAGGGGCACAGGAAAGTAATTTTCTTGGGTGGCGAAAGCTAGGGTACCTTTTTGGCTAGGCTTGTATAGGCCCTAGGGCCAATAGCCTAGTACCTAACTATGAACCTAAATGTAGACACACCTACGTAAGAACACCATAATGAGACACTTGCAGACCAGAAATGCCATAGGGCATGTGTTTGGCCTGCTGAAGTCATGGTTCCAGTGCCTAGATATGCCTGGGGGAGCCCTGCAGTACAATCCATGGATTGTACAGACATTTTCACAGTATGTGCCATGCTACACAGCATAATCCTGAGCAGCAGAATGAGCAAAGGGAAGGGGCACATATCACACCACCAATGCCAAGGTCACCACAGCCACAGGCAGATGAGTCAGAGGGGGAAGCACCAGCTGCTGTGGGTGTAGGCAGACATAGGCGTAATCAATATGCCCTTGCATTGGCTAAAAGACAAAGCATAGCCCACTCACCACCTAAGGGCCTAAAACCTTCCTCCTACTCGCATACATATAGTAACATTGATGCCAGGCAACTCGCACAACCTTTACCTCCCTATGTACTGGCTGTGTACTCCTTGCATCAGGCAGAGTCAACCCTGGACTAACACTGTGACAACTGCTGCATTTACAAGTTAAGTCCTGAACCCTCTGCATCTACAAGTTAAGTCCTGAACCTGGAGTGTATTGTTTAATAATAATATGGCATATCCTTGTATTTCATCACTTGTTACAGTAAGAAAGTAAAAGTTGGGAGATTTGTACAAACATTGCCATAACATACGACAGCAGACACTTATAGGTTCATACGTTGATACTAGGCTATCTGCCCTAGGGCATAAGCCTAGCCAGAGTGTGTTTGGCTTTAGCCACACTTTTAGATTAGTTGACTGTGCCTCTGTATAGTAGGTCACAGAAGGTAGCCCTTTTAAGGTTAGTTTACTGTACCTCTGTCAAGCAGGGACACAGAAGGGATCCCAGGGGTAAACTTACGATCTCCCATCCACTCGTCGAGATTTCTCTTGAAGAGGGTCAGTGAGGGGCTCTGCCTAACATGGATTGGGATTTTGTTCCAGAGTGAGGGGAGCCTCCTGGATATGAATCTGTCCCTCCAGCATGTCCTATTTATTTCTTTGCTGAGGTTCAAGTCCCTGGAGCGTGTAGCTCTAAGGGATTTGGATTTCCTGAGGTGAAGCATGTCCATTAATTCTGGGTTGGACATGGCTTTATATGTCAGACACTGATCGCCTCTGAGTAGGCGGTACGCAACTGAGTAGAGCTGGAGTTTCTTTAGCCGAACTGCATAGGGCATCTGTTTTGAGCCCCTTGATCCTCTTGGTGAGATACGTTTGGGGTCTTTCCAGTTGCTGCAGGTGTCGGGTAAGGTACATCCCAAACGGGGCATTGTACTCAATTATGGGCCTGATAAGTGATGAGTAGAGGGGCACAATGACCTCTCTTAATCTAGATGTGAACCCTTTCGTGATAAGGTGGGCTATATAGAAGGTCTTTCTAACCACTTTGGCAACGTGATTGTCAAAGGAGAGATTGTTATCTACTTTGGTCCCCAAGTCCCTAATTACTTCTTCTGTACTTAATGGATTACCACCTATGTGGTAATTTGTGGGCACTTTGTTTTTCCTAAAGGGGATGACGATGCACTTTTTGGCATTTAGCTTTAGGCCATGGCTCTGGCACCAGTTATCTGTCTTTGTGAGACCCTTTTGGAGGATGCTTGTGTCAGCCGGAGAGTCGATTTGATTACAACACCCAGTTTGCAGTCATCTGCGAACTTGGTCAGCCATAGTCCACCCGTGTTAGCCTGTACCTCGGAAAAATATATACCGAACAAGAGAGGACCCAGGACTAAGCCTTGTGGGACACCACTTGTAACTGGTTTAGAGTCTGACATGGCACCTGCTATTCTGACCATGTGGGTTCTATCCGTGAGCCAGTTTGCAACCCAACTTGTGACATAGGGGTTGATATTTAAGCTGGTGAGCTTATTTATGATGCCCAAGTGGGGTTTTGTGTCGAAGGCTTTTGCGAGGTCCAGGTAGGCTGTGTGGACTACCTTCCCTTCATCTATGGCTTTGGTAACTGTTTCAAAGAAGTCGACCAGGTTCAAGAGGCAAGATCTGCCCTTAACGAAGCCGAATTGGGTAGGATCCAGTGTCTTCAGGTTCCCAATGTCTTTGTTTATGATTTCCATGGTGATACGCTCCATAGCTTTGCAGACCAGGCTAGTCAGGCTTATAGGGCGATAGTTTCCTGGGTCTGTTGTGGCACCACCTTTGTGGAGTGGGACCACTGTTGCTGTACGCCATTCCTTGGGTACATATCCTGTAGTAAGGCTGAGATTGAACAGTGACTTTATGTGAGGGTTTAGTTCTTCTTGGAGCTCGTGTAAGACACAGCCCAGGACACCGTCTGTCCCATTGATGCTGTGTTTTTTGCTTTGGAGAGGGCAGCTCTCACCTGTGCATCTGTGATCTCAGGAAGGCTACACTCTGCTGGGATAGACATTTGCTCTTTTGGGGGGGAAGGGGGGGGGAGTTTGCACTGAACCTTTCTGCCAGGATGTTGGCAATGTCTGTGGGTTCAGTGTATTTTTTGTCATTTTGCACTAACTCAGAGCATATCTGGGAATTGCCTCCCAGGTTTCTGACAACTAAAGAAGGCCTTGTGATTATCTTTAGTGTCTTGTGCAATTTTTCTTTCGAAGCTGGCCTTAGATGATTTTATGAGGGATCGTAGTTTCTTGCTAGTACTGATCAGTGATGCCTTCCCTTTTTGGGATTTTGCTCTGTCATGCAGTAGCTTTCTCCTTCTGTTGTATAGCTTATTTATGGCCGGTGTCCACCAGACATGTCTCCTGCCTTTGGAGGAGTGAGTCGTGGTTTTATTTGGGATAGCATGCTCCATGCATTCCTGTAGGTGTCCATAGAATGCTTTTGTAAAGGATTCTGCATTTTGGGCCATATTTTCCACTGGCCCGGGGACTTTGAAGGATTCCACCTCAGTTTTGAGAAGTGTGAATTTTATTTTTGAGAAGTTCTTCACCGTGGTTTCCTTGACTAGGGGTGGGGATGGAATATGGATGTCCAGTGAGATTTGTTTATGGTCTGATCTTACCAATGAGGGGTATACCTCTGGTGTGGAACATAGAGACCCCATGTTGGTAATGACCAGATCCAATATGTTTTCCCCTCTTGTGGGAGTGGTGACCAGCATTTGAGTTTATAAATTCTAGGAACCGTTGGGCGAGGGTGTTTGGGCTTGAGTAGTTTTCCCAATCGATGTTTGGGTAGCTGAAGTCACCCAGTATAATAGTGTTAGGAGAGACCTTCAAATTCTCCAGTGTTCCCAGGAAAGCCGAGTGAGGTTCCTGTGTATGGGAGGGTGGTCTGTAGCAGTCTACAAACTGAAAAGCAGTTTTGCCCACTGTTAGTTGCACATGGATGGTCTCCGATGCTTCGTGCAGTGCCACTAACCTGGTGGTGTGGGTATCTTTGATAAATATGGATAACTCCCCCTCCTTTTGTGGTTCAGTCCGAGTTTTGGGGCCGGAAAGCATGGTATGAAGTATAACCTGTTAGTGCTGGGGTGCTCTCGGGAGCCTTGAACCAGGTTTCTGTTACTGCACAGATATCAATATCCTTCATACTGAGGACAGTCTCGAGTGCGTGCATCTTGAGGTTTAGACTTCTGGCGTTGAGCAGCATTACCCTTCGTTTTTTTTTCTTTGTGTTGTCTATGGGGGTGGGTTTGTCTTTTGAGCCTTGCCTAAAAATGGCACTATGGGGGAGGCAAGAGCCTTTGCCAGTATTCAAAAACCCAGGGGTGATAGGTGCAAGCCGTCCCTAGTGAAGCAACGTGGCTTGTCAAGCATGTCATCCCAGGCTGACAGACAATGGATCCCCTTTGAATGACACCAATACTTTAGCCAATTGTTAAAATTGATCATTTTGTCTTTATACTGTGGCATCATTCTTGGTGAGGGTAAGATGCTACTCAAGGTCAGGGTCATACCGGCCTGGTCTGCATGATCAAAGAGCTCCTGTACGTCTTTTTTCATGTAGTCCCTGGAGATACGTCTCAGGTCATTTACACCAGCATGGACAATGACGGAATCATATTTGTACTTGCTTTGGAGTGACCTGAGTGCTTGTGTTATGTGGCAGATCCTGGCACCCGACAGGCAGCTTACAGTGACCTTCTCCTTGTTCATCCTGGTGAGTGGGAAGTCAGTGTGTCTGACAATAGAGTCACCTATTACAAGTGTATTAGGTGTGTTGTTTAGCCTTAAGGGCTGTGACTGTGTGGCACACTGACTTTGTGAGCTATGTGCTACGTGGATATTGTTTCGTGGTAGGTGTTGCTTGGATGTCTGCTTTGGAGGTCTCTGCTGCTTAGGCAGATTTTTATTTAGAGCCTCCGAGTATGTTTTTGTGTGTTTATGTGTTTGGTTTGCTGATGCGATAGGTCTATGTGAGACTGGATTTGTGGTGTGTGTGGTTACCTTCTCCTCCTGACAAGGCTGTGCCAGTACCAGGTTGAGAGAGCTTAGCCTCCAGTTTGGCTATATAGTTGCATCTCTCACATATATTTGAGCTTGTTGGGAGGAGGAGAGGGTGGTCTGTATACATAAGGCAGTTGTAGCATTGCCTCAAGATTCACCAGCTGGACTGGAGAGTAAACTCGAAACTGACCTTTGGACATGCCTGAATAATATAGGGAACTACTTATTGACTGATCAGAAAGAATTGGATTTGTGTGTCTATTAGTAAGTAGTAGGCCTCGGTCATTAAAGATACACAGAAGTCGTATCTCTCAAAAGTACCGATGGTCACAGCATGCCCTCATTTTAGCACCATATGTTTGTACTAGAAAATCATTGAAGAGAGAAGTTAGAAAGCAATGATACTGCAGTTTCTGACTTCACAACCCTCACAAGATCAAACAGTAGGTAGGATGCAAAACAAGGAGAGTAATAAGAGCAACAGATCCTTGTTTGTGCCATAACAGTAACTCACCTTTGCTCCACCCCCCCAAAAAAGCGCAGTCTATGCTTGTTTGTGCCATATATATTATTACCAGTTAATATCCTTACACATTTTAAGGCAAATTATATATCATGGCTTACAGACCTCATGTCTCAGTGTACTGGTCAGATAACTGATGAATGACCAGGAAACACAGAAAGGTAAGACCGAGCTATATATTTGGAAGCAATAATCCTAACAAGCTGTGTGATCATGAAGTGCACTGTGTCTAAATATAGTAATAAATAGGTTCATAGATTAGTACTAGGCTGACTGCCTTTATGGGCTGTTTTAAGCGTAGACAAATTAACCCATGTGAGGATCAAACCATGCTCCTTGTTTATAAAGCAGATATCTTTACCATTATGCTCACCTCCCTCTGACATTTGTCAGATGTTGATATGGACAGTATATAGTTTGATATCAGTGTACATCGTTCTGCAGTTGGCTGTGGATGAATGACGTCAGTTCTTTGCACCCATCTTGTTTTCTGAAGTTACATTGGAATGAGAGTTGAAATCCAGACTTATGTAGACATATTTCATGTGCACTAACATTTTCTACTGTGTATGTCATAGATTGTTTTTCCTCATGTCAACTATTTCTCCTTTTTTATTCTTTTTTATACTAAATAATACTAAAAATCTGACAATGAAAACAAAATTTGCAAACAAATGAAGAGGAGGTTGGGTGTAAATGATACAGAACCTATGAATTGTACAATTTGCAAACAAATGAAGAGGAGGTTGGGTGTAAATGATACAGAACCTATGAATTGTACACTGCTTACTTGTATTTCCAACCTTGACAGACCTACATGTAACACTTTTTAAGTGTAACTTGACGCACCCACCTAATGATGTAAGCAATCTCAGTTGCCATCCCATAAATCCAAATACTGAGGGAGTGCCTACACAATGTGACCATCCCTACATAGATCCAACTTTTTTGGATTCAGTAGAGTTCAGACCTCATTTGCACCTTCACCATGCTGACAGCCCTGAATCTACATGGTAAGCAACCGTATAGCTAGGGAAACTGAAGGGGAGCAGAATGTTGAACACAGACGGGAGGGTATTACATTTAAAAAATGTTCCTATTTTGAACCTGTGTCCCCTGTTTATTTTAAGCCTATCCAAATACCTGATCTAGCATACCTCTCAACTGTACAGATTTTTCCAGCATGTCCAGTTTTTGTCTCATATTTTGGTTTGTTCCTCATAAGTATATGTTTCATAAATCACTGGGATGATTTAAAGATTAAAGTCGATAAATAATGACATGCATTTGAGTTCAGATTGCATAACCTTCAGAAAATGCATGCTGGCACAAATCCTGTTATTTTAGCAACTTTCTAAGTTAATAAGAGGAACCCATACTTCTTGTGCTAAGAGTCTGAGAGGGTATGTGTAAGAGGGTATGTGTAAGAAGTCCGGAGGTGTGCAAAGCTATTGACTGCTGCTGCTACAAACCTGTTTCATCAATTTTCTAAGATTGTAAGAGCAACATTTAAAATGTGTCCCTATTTCTGGCCTTTTGTCCCCCCCCCCACTATGTATGGCTTTGTCCTGATGTCTTGCCGTAAGAGGTTGAGAGGTATGGCCTGCATTACTTACGATGCGGACTGTTCATTTGGGGGCAAGGCTGGAAAGCTGCATTTTGCATACTTGTTGATCTGATGTTGCTTTCTCATTCCTCATCACTGCTGGGTCTCTGATCCAACATCATATCTGACTGTGATGCATTTCCAAGGCTTATGATCTTCGTCTGGAGCCCTCCCTTTCCCATAATGCATCATATCTTCTCTAACCCCCTCCCCGATCTCATTTGCTGCCATCGCATCCAGAAGTGGTCCTGTGTGTCTGTGTTTTCTGGGCTTCAGATAAGTGCTTATTAGCTTTAAAATCTCTAATGTCTGATGCTGTCCATTTCATTTTTCCTCATTGAGTTATGGATCTGACCCTTATATCCAACTCTGATGCATTTTTTCAGACTTGGATCCTAGTCTTGAGCTCCTCCCTCTACCCATAATGCATTACACTGTGTGTAGCTTCCTCAAATCTCATTTGCCTCCTAGCTGGTACGATACAGATTCCTGGTCACGTCACTTTTTCTCCTTGGGTTGACGATAAGTCGTTTTTCTTCATAAAGTTATTCTTTCTTATTGCTGGTACCTTCTTGCTCATATTCTCCTCCCTTCCCTTTATATTTTCACAGACGCTGGGGACTAATTTGTTCTTCACTTCCTTTCTGCTGCTTCTGTCTGAATACTTGGCACTGCTGCATTTCCATTTTTCTTTATTGTGAGTTGTTTTTACGTGTGTGTATATTTATTTATATATATATATATATATATATATATATATATATATATATATATATACAGATATATCTTTCTACTTTGTTGTAGCTGTTAGTTACAGGGTTGCTGTGTTTTGGAAGTGTTTTTTTTTCCCTTGATTTGCTCTTAGTTTTTATGTGGTGTGTGGAGTCACAGTTAGTTTTTTGTATCATGTCTGATAAGCGTAAGCCTTCTGGATTCAAGCCCTGCTTGGAATATGGGCACAAAATTCACCATTCCAGTGCGCACTCTAAATGTGTGTATTGTTTAGGGCCAGATCACCTGCAGTCAGATTTGTGAGGGATTTAACTCCCCGAGCCATCGCCGATTGCAGGAACAAACTCATTCTAAAAGGTCTGTTGCCTGCTTTCATCTACATTGTAAGGGGCTCAGACCCCCCCCCCCCCCAGCTAGCCTTTCTGAGTCATCGGAGCCAAGAAAACGCTCCCAGAAGACATCGAGTTTCCTCGAAGCCTCTAAGTCTGAAAAGACTTCGGATCCAAAATTGATGGATCCAAGACCCACTTCTGCCCTGTTGGATCCAAGGCGTTCCTTGGATCCAACAGGCACCTCTAATGTGACTGCCTCTCCCAGGCCAACTTCTTCCACCTCGGATCCGAGTGTAAGGAGCTGAACTCCAGAATTCGCCATCAGGGCAGTTTCCCCAACACTGCCTTCGAAACTTCTCCAAACCCTGTCCAGACACTCCAGGCGTACATCGGTTGCTTCCTCTAGGTCCTCCAGAAGTTTGTCAGATGTTGATATGGACAGGATGATGCAGAGGTTTCTCACAAATCAGATCCAGATGAGGGTGTTGTCAGCTCCATCCCCATTCGGATCCATGAGTGTTTGCTCTACCCTGATTCATTCTCCTTCTCAGATCCGACAAGTGATTTCAGAGTCCCAGGATCCTAGGTACCCGAGAGTCGGTTCGGATTAGAGGAAGCTGCCTTCCTCTACTCTGATGGCTACCCTGACTAGCTGTGCTCCAATATCATTGGATCAGAGTGGGTCTCAGATCCGAAATGCTGGTGTCGGATTTGGGGGGTGGGGTTCAGTTATGACCTTCTGGGACCCAGTCATTTCCTCTCAGTGCTTTGGTCTGATTATGTCTGGAGACTCCGGATCCGGGGTGGATCCTGTCCATGCTTTTTCAACAGTTTCAGCTTCAAGGGAGATGGGGAAAGTTTCTCTGGGTCCGTTGGCTTTCCAGGTTGTGGAAAGGGCTTTCTGTGTTCACAGAAAACTGACGACTTTTGCCTCTAGTCCTCCCCTTCGACCTTTGCTGGATCTGAGTAGTGAGCTCATCATCCCTGTCCAGGATCAGCTTGCCTTAAGGAGCCTCCAAGTTCTTCCCCTGAGAAAGCCCCTTTTATTCCAATACCTCCCCTGAACATTCCACAGAGGAGGTTCTTCAGAAAATAACATGTAAAAGGAGGCAGATTGACTGCCCAATGGATTCACTCACAGAAGAGACAGACTTTGAGAGAGAAGGATCCCCACAATCACCTCCTGAGGATGTCTCCTTTGGAGATTCTTAGGCAGAAAGGCGACTGACCCAAACTCCTCCTGCATTCTTGTTGGTCTTAGTGGTGGCCCTGTCTGCGTCTTGGGTGACCCCCTTTCCCAACAGACAAACTCATTGACCTAGTTTCCCGCTGAGCTTGAAAGGAGCCTGACACTATCGAGCCAATCCCTAAATGCAAGACAGATTTCTTGTTCCCCACAAAGATAGAATTTATTGGTTCAAAGATGTCCCTGTTGATGCCATGGTTGTGGCAGCAGCCACCAGGAATGAGCTAGCCAAACAGAGTTCCTCTGGCCATCCGCTGAACAGGCAGTCTTGAGTGATGGCAAAAACAACCACAGAGGTTCCAAACACGGCAAATATGATATTTGCTTTGTTTTGTTGATTCTTTTATTCTAAAAAGTGCAAACAGGTAAGCGCTTTCACGGATAGCAAATTCCGCTTCATCAGACCATGTTAAACACAGTGTAACAAATGACTATTTAAATGTTACAGCAGCCAATCAAGTACAAGTCTAAAGGAAGGGAAAGGTCAGTACATTTAAATTACATCCTGTAATGCAAAATAGACTTGCTTAGTGCTGACAGTTGAAAGCAGCTCACATCCACAATGTTAAACACTATCAAACTATTGCAGCCTTAAAAATACAAATACATATACATACATAAAAACAGATTATTACACAATTAAGTAGCAGCATTTATCAGAGCAGCAACTAATAATAAAATGTCTAAAAAAATCCTGCTGATTCCTTACTATGTCAGCATGGACAATAATGTAAAACAAAGCAGTCAATCTATTGAAAGTTTCAAGACAGAAGTAGTTAAACTAGTGTGGCTATTATATAGTACTAATAAAACTGCCTGATACTAAATGTATAGTTAATAAAAATAAGGATAGAATGGTGTGTAAACTGTGTGACATGCATATGTTACCAAATGCATAACTGAGAGAGATGAATATAGTCATGGAACATGATAGAAAATTGATATCATATTAACAGCAAGGGCTAACGATGTTTCAGAGCTCTTGCTTTAAGGAAAGGTTTTATTGATACCCTTGCTGTTCAACCCCAGGGGGATGTCAGCTTGTAGCTGAATAATCCCTTTCTGTTCTATGGATTTAGTCTTGTTTAATAGATCACCACCTCGAATATTAGCATGCACTAACTCTAAGGCAAATAACTTGAACTTATGACTGGGGCCTGTCTCATTAACATGCATAGCTAAAGCACTGGATACTTTCACATTTCTAATGTCTCTCAAATATTTAAGGATCCTATCCTTGAAAGCCCTGTTTGTCTTACCTACATAGTAGGAAAAACAAGTGATGCAGAAACAGAAGTATACCAGATTCTTGGTCTGACAATCCGCATAGAAACTTGTGTCGATATTAAAACCAAGTTGGGGTTGAAAGAAATGACCCCCAGTGTGTATGCATACACAGACCATACACCTTCTACAGGTGTAGGTACCCTTTCTGTCAGATTGGGCATAACTAGGAGGATTCAATGGTCTATAACAAAGTTGATTTTTGAGAGATTTGTTGTTCCTAAATGTAAAATCAGGTTTATTTCCAATCACTCCTTGTAGTTCAGGTATATTTAGAAGAATGTCCCAGTTGGCACTGATAGTATCACAAACCATGCTGATGTTGCTAGCCATAGGTCAGAGGGCATCCTAAGCTTATTGCCAACATTCATAGGGGTTCGACTGTGATCAACAATTTGTTCAGGAGTCTGTGTAGAGGTAGAGCTATGATCACTACTAAAATATGGTCTACATCTGCCTTCCCTCTCATTCCAGGCTTCAAGTATTTGTGTTTCAATGACTTCTCTCCTGTATCCACTGTTTATAAATTCTTCCTTGAGTAGGATGAGTGCCTTCTCTAACTGTGCATCATCATTATGTAGACGCATGATATGGAAAATTTGCCCCCAAAGCACATTTAGTTTGGTATGATTGGGATGCATGCTATTATTGTGTAGGACATTATTTCTTCTGACACTTTTCCTATAAACGCTCATGGACATGGAATATAGGGCATCCCTACTGATCTGTGCATCTAAGAACTCTACAAGAGTAGAAGAATATTTATAGGTAAATTTCAAAAAAGTGTTCACTCCATTTATATACTGAAAGAACTCCAGCAAGGATTCTTCAGGGCCCTGCCACAGCAAAAAAAATATCATCCACAAAGTGCATGTACCATCTAATCAATGTGCCAAACCTGTCATTGGATAGAATGTACTGATTTTCCCAATTAACTGCTAGGTTGGCGTAGCTGTTTGCACAAAATGTCCCCATAGCCACACCAACTTTTACAAATAGAAAACGTCATTGAAAACAAAAGCATTGTTCTCCAGAATAATTTCTAAGAGGATACATAGAAGATGAACTTTATCAGTGGATGTATTATGTCTGAGTAGTACATGTCTAACATTCTCTATCCCCCAATCATTCGGTATGACGGTAAAAAGAGAAGCGATATCTAAGGTAACAAAGAAGCACGTTCCTGCAATAACATCAGCATAATTGCTAAGCTGAGACAAAAAATCTTTCGTATTTCTTAATACGGTCTTGCATTTGTCTAAAACCACGTGTAAATTATTTTCTTCAAAAATCGACAAAGGTTCAGTAATCCAGCCTTTTCTGGGTACTATAGGTCTCATTGGTGATTTTGATAGACTTTTATGTATTTTAGGGAGGCCATATAATATGGGAATAGTGGGATTTTCTACCTTAAAATAGTCAAACAATGGTTCTGAGATTAAACCAGTCAGTAAAAGGTCAAAGATCAAAAATTCCACCTTTTCAGTGATTCCTTTCAGTACCACTGCTGACAAAGAAATATATGTGTCAGTCTCTCCTAATAATTCCATCATAGCAGATAGATACATATCCTTTTCCAACACAACTATGCCTCCCCCTTTGTCGGCTGGTTTTAACTCAATGCTTTTCATATTTTTTAACCCAGAAAGGGCCTGCCTTTCAAGATATGTCATATTGAAAAAACAATCATTCTGTTTACCAGTAAATTTCTGTTTTACCTGCTTTTCACATATGTCTATAAACAACTCTATGGTAGGATTAGTAGGAGGTAAAAACGTGCTTGGTTTTTTAAAAATATTTTCATTCCCTGTACTGTTTTTAAATGTAGTTTTAAGGGTAAGGGTTCTACCAAACATCTTAAGGTCACATAAAACATCAATAAAGACCGCTCTTTGGGCTGGAACAAATGTTAGCCCTTTGTTTAAAACAGAGATATGTGTTCTAGTCAGCTCAGCAGATGAAATATTAATCACAAGACCTGCTTCATTCTCTTTCCGTTTCTCGATACATCTTCACTCTGGAGGCACCGAATCCTGGGATTCGTGTACCGATTCCTGGATCTGCCTCGTATCTGTAGCGGATCCTTCAATAAAAAAGGTGCTTCAGCTGTATTGGATAGAGCCGAAACTCTCATATTCCTCAGAGAATTGTTCTGAGGTGTAAGTGCCTGTTTCTGTCTAACAGCCATCTCACAGTCACATTGCTATAGGGAGCGTATCAAGTTTGATGTCTGAACAGAGTACTAATAGCAGTACTACAATTAATTTAGTGAATAATACAGATACTATTGTAACTGCCCCTACAAACAATGAAGCTCCTGTTAGTCAGAAACAGGCACTTACACCTCAGAACAATTCTCTGAGGAATATGAGAGTTTCGGCTGTATTCAATACAGCTGAAGCACCTTTTTTATTGAAGGATCCACTACCGATACGAGGCAGATCCAGAAATCGGTACATGAATCCCAGGATTCGGCGCCTCCAGAGCGAAGAAGATATATCGAGAAACGGAAAGAGAATGAAGCAGGTCTTGTGATTAATATTTCATCTGCTGAGCTGACTAGAACACAGATCTCTGTTTTAAACAAAGGGCTATTTATTCCAGCCCAAAGAGCTGTCTTGGCTGATGTTTTATGTGACCTTAAGATGTTTGGTAGAACCCTTACCCTTAAACTATACTTAAAAACAGTACAGGGAATTAAAATATTTTTAAAAAACCAAGCACGTTTGTACCTCCTACAAATCCTACCGTAGAGTTGTTTATAAACATATGTGAAAAGCAGTTAAGACAGAAATTTACTGGTAAACAGAATGATTGTTTTTTCAATATGACATATCTTGAAAGGCAGGTCCTATTTGGGTTAAAAAATATGAAGAGCATTGAGTCAAGACCAGCCGACAAAGGGGGAGGCATAGTTGTGTTGGATAAGGATATGTTTCTGTCTGCTATGATGGAATTATTGGGAGAGACTGAGTGGTACTGAAAGGAATTAATGAAAAAGTGGAATTTTTGATCTTTTACCTTTTATTGACTGGTTTAATCTCAGAACCATTGTTTGACTATTTTAAGATAGAAAATCCCACTATTCCCATATTATATGGCCTCCCTAAAATACATAAAAGTCTATCAAAACCACCAATGAGACCTATAGTATCCAGTAGAGGCTGGATTAGTGAACCTTTGTTGATTCTTATAGAAAAGAATTTACACGTGGTTTTAGACAAATGCAAGACCATATTAAGAGATACGAAAGATTTTTTGTCTCAGCTTAGCAATTATGCTGATGTTATTGCAGGACCATGCTTCTTTGTTACCTTAGATATCGCTTCTCTTTTTACCGTCATACTGAAGGATTGGGGGATAGAGAATGTTAGACATGTACTACTATAGCAATAACCCACGCCTGGGTGTGGGTAATGCTGGATTTACCCACGGTTGGCGTGGTTTGGTCCCGAGGCAAGCCCAGGACCAAACAAAGCCAGCCGTGGGTAAATCCAGCATTACCACACCCAGAAGTGGTTATTGCTATTATTAATGACATTATTTAAGAAAAAAAATAATTACTTTTCTTAAATAATGGCATTGTATAATGCCTCTTTGCTGCCCTTCCGCAGCTGTCTGGTATTCCGCAGAAGTTCTGATGTACTGCGCATGCCTACGCAGTACATCAGAGCTGTGGGCAAAAGCAACGGAGAAAGCAAGATCTCCGTTGCTTTTTACAAACTGTTTCGCTATGTTAAATGGGTTTAACATAGTGAGACAGCTTTAAAATAAGCAACAGAGATCTCTTTTGCTTATTTTAAAGCTGTCTCGCTATGTTAAACCCATTTAACATAGCGAGACATGTTTAAAAAAAATAGCAACGGAGAAAGCAAGATCTCCATTGCTTTTTACACACTGTGTCGCTATGTTAAAGGAGTTTAACGTAGCGAGACAGCTTTAAAAAAAGCAACGGAGATCTCGTCGCTATGTTAAACTACTTTAACATAGCGAGACAGTGTTTTAAAAAAGACTTATACTAATGGAAAAAGTCCGGGCGACCGGACCTTTTTCCATTAGTATAAGTCGATTTACAACGTGCACTCTGACCAATCAGCGTGCACGTTTTGGAATATTAATGGGAGGGTCATGGTATAATCACACATAATACATCCACTGATAAAGTTCATCTTCTCTGTATCCTCTTAGAAATTATTTTGGAGAACAATGCTTTTGTTTTCGATGACGTTTTCTATTTGCAAAAAGTTGGCATGGCTAGGGGCACAGCTTGTGCAAATAGCTAGGCCAACCTAACGGTTAATTGGGAAAATCAGTACATTCTATCCAATGACAGGTTTGGCACATTGATTAGATGGTACACGCACTTTGTGGACGATATTTTTTTGCTGTGGCAGGGCCCTGAAGAATCCTTGCTTGGAGTTCTTTCAGTATATAAATGGAGTGAACACTTTTTTGAAATTTACCTATAAATATTATTCTACTCTTGTAGAGTTCTTAGATGTACAGATCAGTAGGGATGCCCTATATTCCATGTCCACGAGCGTTTATAGGAAAAGTGTCAGAAGAAATAACGTTCTATACAATAATAGCATGCATCCCAATCATATCAAACTAAATGTGCTTCGGGAGCAAATTTTCCGTATCATGCGTCTACATAATGACGATGCACAGTTAGAAAAGGCACTCATCCTACTCGAGGAAGAATTTATAAACAGAGGATACAGGAGAGAAGTCATTGAAACTCAAATACTTGAAGCCTCAAATGAGAGGGAAGGCAGATGTAGACCATATTTTAGTTTAATCATAGCTCTACCTCTGCACAGACTCCTGAACAAATTGTTGATCAGAGTCGAACCCTTATGAATGTTGGCAATAAGCTTAGGATGCCTTTGACCTATGCTAGCAACATCAGCATGGTATGTGATACTATCAGTGCCAACTGGGATATTCTTCTAAATATACCTGAACTACAAGGAGTGATTGGAAATAAACCTGATTTTACATTTAGGAACAACAAATCTCTCAAAAATCAACTTTGTTATAGACCATTGAATCCTCCTAGTTATGCCCAATCTGACAGAAAGGGTACCTACACCTGTGGAAGGTATATGGCCTGTGTATGCATACACACTGGGGGTAATTTCTTTCACCCCCAACTTGGTTTTAATATTGACACTAGTTTCTATGCGGATTGTCAGACTAAGAATCTGGTATACTTCTTTTTCTGCATCACTTGTTTTTTCCTACTATGTAGGTAAGACAAACAGGGCTTTCAAGGATAGGATCCTTGAACATTTGAGAGACATTAGAAATGTGAAAGTATCCAGTGCTTTAGCTATGCATGTTAATGAGACAGGCCCCAGTCATAAGTTCAAGTTCTTTGCCTTAGAGTTAGTGCATGCTAATATTCGAGGTGGTGATCTATTAAACAAGACTGAATCCATAGAACAGAAATGGATTATTCAGCTACAAACTGACAACCGGGTTTGAACAGCAAGGTATCAATAAAACCTTTCCTTAAAGCAAGAGCTCTGAAACATTGTTAGCCCTTGCTGTCAATATGATAACATCAATTTTTTATCATGATGTTCCATGACTATATTTATATCTCCCAATTACGCATTTGGTAGCATATGCATGTCATACAGTTTACACACCATTCAATCCTTATTTTTGTTAACTATACATTTAGTGTCGGGCAGTTTTATTAGTACTATATAATAGCCACACTAGTTTAACTACTTCTGTCTTGAGACTTTCAATAGATTGACTGCTTTGTTTTTCATTATTGTCCATGCTGACACAGCAAGGAATCAGCAGGATTTTTTTAGACATTTTATTATTAGTTGCTGCTCTAATAAATGCTGCTACTTAATTGTGTAATAATCTGTTATGTATGTATATGTATTTGTGTTTTTAAGGCTGCAATAGTTTGATAGTGTTTAACATTGTGGATGTGAGCTGCTTTCAATTGTCAGCACTAAGCAAGTCTATTTTGCATTACAGGATGTAATTTAAATATACTGACCTTTCCCTTCCTTTAGACTTGCACTTGATTGGCTGCTGTAACATTTAAATAGTCATCTGTTACATTGTGTTTAACATGGTCTGATGAAGCGGAATTTGTTATCCGTGAAAGCGCTTACCTGTTTGTACTTTTTAGAATAAAAGAATCAGCAAAACAAAGCAAAGATCATATTTGCCGTGTTTGGAACCTCTGTGGTTGTTTTTGCTGCTACTATCCTTTTCCTTTGTGGTTCCTTTATCAGAAACGCGGTCTCTGTTATATCCCATAGTCTTGAGTGATGGACAGGTTTGGTGGGTGCATTTATGCCTCAACTATGTTCACACTGAGATTGTTAAATTATTGGACACATTTCACTTGATTGCAGAGAGATTTGGTCAAGGAGCTATCCAGCTGTCTCACAGAGACCAAATCTGATGAGGACTTCAAGAAAGTATCTCCCCAATTGGTTAGTCTTGCTTGCGTTACTAACTCTTCCATGGGGCTCATCTCCCATTCAGCGGAGAGTACATCAAGGGCAGCCATTCCAGATATTGCAGTCAGAAGACATGCCTGGATGAGGTTTGTGACTTTGCGGAACCTTTCAAGACATCCTTTGTCAATGCTTTTTTGATGGCTCTTCTTTGTTTGGGCCATCCATCAAAGAGACTATTGCCTGCAGTGAGCAGGAGACGACAACCCTGTCTGCCATTGGGATCAAGTTTTCAACTCCTCAGCAAACTTTTTCCAGGAATCAGCGAGGAGGTAAGAAGATTCGGTTTCAGAAGTCGCAAGGATCTTTTCAGGATCAGCACAGGGATTCTTCCTTCAGAGGCAGAGGAGGAAGTTTTAATGGTAGACGTTGCCCCAGGAAAAGAGAAGGTCCACAAAAATCAGGGCTTCAGAGAACCTTTTTCTGATAAGTACTATCAGCACTCCTGAAGCGCTGCCTGACTGTCCATCTCTGGAGGCAGGTCATAGGTAGGCACTAGGCTATCTGCCCGAGAGCATTTATAAGCCTAGCCAGAGTGTGTCGGCTTTCGCCGCCCCATTGATTAATTAACTGAGCCTCTGTCAAGCAGAGCCAGTGAAGTGATCCCAGGGGTGTACTTTCTGTTACCCATCCACTCGTCAAGGCTTCTCTTGAAGAGTGTTAGTGAGGGGCTCTGCCTAATGTAGTTAGGAATTTTGTTCCAAAGCATGGAGAGTCTCTGTGACAGGAATCTATCCCTCCAGCATGTTCTATTTATTGTTGTGGCGAGGTTTAGCTCACTAGAGCACGTGGCTCGCAGTGACTTCGATTTCTTTAGGTGGAGCATGTCCAGCAATTCTGAGTTGGATTTGGCTTTGTAAGTCAGGCAGAGATCACCTCTGAGTAAGCGATATGCCACTGAGTACAGCCGGAGTTTTTTCAGTCGGGCTGCATAGGACATATGTTTGAGGCTAGTAATCCCCTTGGTGAGGTGCTTTTGTGGTCTTTCAAGCTGTTGGAAGTGTCTTGTGAGGTACATCCCAAATGGGGCATTGTACTCTATGATGGGTCTAATGAGTGATGACTAGAGGGGCACTATAACCTCTTTATTTCTAGATGCGAACCCCTTAGTAATTAGATGGGCCACATAGAAGGATTTCCTAACTACTTTGGCAATATGATTGTCAAAGGAGAGATTGCTATCTACCTGGGTCCCCGGATCTCTTATTACCTCTTCTGTATTAAGGGGGCTGCCCCCTATGTGGTAATTTGTGGGTGTTTTGTTTTTCCCAAACGGGATGACTATGCATTTTTTGGCATTTAGCTTGAGGCCATGACTTTGACACCAGGTGTCTGTCTCAGTAAGGCCTTTTTGGAGGCTGTCCGTGTCAGCCGGAGAGTCAATTATGGCTCCCAGTTTGCAGTCATCGGTGAACTTGGTTAGCCATAGTCCTCCTTTGTTTGCCTGTACTTCTGAGAAAAATATGCTGAACAGTAGGGGTCCCAGAACTGAGCCTTGCGGGACACCACTTGTGACTGGTTTAGAGTCAGACCTGGAGCCCGCTATTCTTACCGTGTGAGTTCTGTCTGTAAGCCAGTTGGCAACCCATCTTGTGACGTATGGGTTTATGTTCAGGCTGGTGAGTTTTTCTATAATACCCGAGTGAGGAATGGTGTCGAACACCTTGGCGAGATCAAGGTAGGCTGTGTGAACCACCTTTCCCTCGTCTATGGCCTTGGTAACTGTCTAGAAGAAGTCAACCAGGTTTAGTAGGCATGATCTGCCCTTAACAAAGCCGAACTGGGTCGGGTCAAGTGTTTGGAGGTTCCCAATGTCTTTGTTAATGAGTTCCATGATGCGCTCCATAGCCTTGCAGACCAGGCTAGTCAGGCTTATGGGTCGATAGTTACCAGGGTCAGTTGTGGCTCCACCTTTGTGGAGCGGAATAACCATTTCTGTGCGCCATTCTGTGGGCACGTAGCCTGTGGAGAGGCTGAGGTTGAACAGCGTGTTTTGGTGGGGGGTTAGTTCGTTCTGTAGTTCGTGCAAGACTCAGCCTGGGCACCATCTGGGCCCCATTGATGCTGTGTTTTTGGCTTTTGAAAGGGCTGTTTTCACCTGTGCTTCTGAGATTTCCGGGACACTACACTTTTCCGGTATTGTTGTGGGCCCTTTTGAAGGTGAGAGGGAGGTGACGTTTGCACTGAATCTGTCTACCAGTATGTTGACAATATCAGTAGGTTCAGTATATTTTGTGCTATTTTGCACTATCTCAGAGCATATCTGCGAGTTGCCACTTACATTTTTGACATAGCTAAAGAAGGCTTTGTGGTTATCTTTCGAGTCCTTTGCTATTTTTCTTTCGAAGTTAGCCTTGGATGATTTTATGAGGGACCTTAGTTTCTTACTGATACTGATCAGGGATGTCTTTCCTTCTTGGGATTTGCTTTTTGTCTGAACTAGTTTCCTCCTTTTGTTGTATAACCTGTTGGGAGTCATTGTTCCCTGCACCTAGTTGCCTTGACCAACCTGACAAATTCCTGGGTGCAAAACACAATATCCAGAGGTTATTACAATCCCTTTTCCCTTCCACCTTATGTGGTACAAAAGAAACTCCCCAAAGTACCACCTAATCAGAGGGAACATACAGTACTGGAAATTCAAACATTATTGCAAAAAAAGTCACACGATATCCCAACCGAACAATGGTGATTTGGAACTTACTCCCACTTCTTTTTAGTCCCAAAAATGGGGTACCTAAGAGCCATTCTAGATCTGAGCAATTTAAATTAATATGTGAAGAAGTCAAAGTTCTGGATGGTTACGGTTCAGTCCATTCTAATGCTGTTGCGCAAAGACAATTAGATGTGCTCGATAGATCTTCAGTATGTGTACTATTGCATCCAAATAGATGCTCCAGAAGTCACTTGCACTTCACACTGGCAGCCAGTCATTACCAGTTCAGAGCTCTAACCTTTGGACTCACCACAAACCTCCAGGGTGTTTACCAAATGCATGGCTGTAGTGACAGCTCACCTGAGACTTGAAAGGATTCCAGACTTTTCCATATTTGGATGACTAGCTTCTAACTGCCCCAACCCTACATTGACTACTTCAGGCCAGGGACTATTTGTTCCAGATCTCCAGCTCCCAGGGCATTACTATAAATCTTACCAAACCGAACCTGTCCCCCATTTAGAGGTTGGAATTCATTGGAGCCTTTCTAGATATATTGCATCAGATAGCTTTTGTCTCCTCATCGCATAACTTCCTTGAGAAACCAGGTACAGGACATAAATTCTTCACTGTCTCCACTGGCGAGACTCATTCTTCAAGCTCTGGCTGCTCTGGATTCTATGTCCGCTAACATTGTTCTAGTACTCTTACCAAGATTCTTTTTGAGTCATCCAGTGGACCTTAGCTGTTCAGTGGTCTATTCTTTACCACACTGACAACATTTGAGTAGTCTGGTATATCAACAAACAAGGAGGAATCCGTTCTTACCTATTATGCAAAGGTATCTTCAGACTGCTTTCTATTTGCAACACATATACCAGGGAAAACTAACATTCTAGCAGACAGACTCAGCAGGTCTAGTCTGACCCCTCACGAGTGGCTCCTGCCAGCCTTGCTGTGACGACCTTGCTTCTCTCCAAAATAAGAAGTACAGCAAGTACGTGCTGATCCCCCCTCTGGGGGAATTCCCAAGGGATGTTGTAGTTCACAGTTGGCCATCCGGTCTCCTTTATGCCTATCCCCTACTACCATTGATGCTGAAGAGTTCTGTAATCTTCTTTGTCCCTTACTGACCTCATCAGGTATGATTCAGTCTTCTCTGGTCTCATCTGAATATCCCCTATGGATTCTGGAACCCAAACAGGACCTCCTCTCTCATGTTTCAGGGAATCAACATCCCAATGTACTCCACCTCAAACTGACTGCATGGTATCTCCTTTCCCAGTTGTTCTGCGAAGGTCCAGGCTTGCTCCCCCATTCGCGACATTGTCTTAGCTTCTTAGAAAGCTTCTACTAAAAGTGTACAAAATTGAATGGAACAGATTTGCCATTAGGGCATCCAAAGAGAATATCAATTCTTTCTCAGCCCCAGTTTCAGCCATCCTTCTCTTTCTTACTTCTGTCTTCAAGGAAGGGGCTAGTTTTTCCACTGTAAAATTTCAGATGGCAGCCATTTCTAATTTTCATGCAGAATATATTTCTGGTTCTCATGCTACATCTAAATTGTGTAAAACTTTCATTAAAGGGATTTTTCTGCTTAGACCTCCGATAAAAGATCCTACCCCGCCAAGGGACCTAACTATTATTCAAGGGCTAACACAAAAACCCTTTGAACTAGTGAATTATTGTGAAATGACATTCCTTTCTTTGCAAATCATCTTTTTTGGTAACTGTCACATCAGCGAGAATAATTTTCAAACTTCAGGCCTTATCTTCAAAACCACCTTACATCGTTTTTCATAAGAGTACAGTATCTCTCTGTACCAATCCATCTTTTATGCCTAAGGTAGCCACATAGACTAATATAGGCTAGTCTATTCAGTTTTTGCAAAAAAGCACTAGAGGAGGAAGGCAAAAAAAGTCCTTTCTGGTATAAAAATCTTTATTACCACAACGGCTGGTCCCAACGAATACAGTACACTCCAAGGCACAAACGCTATGTCTACACACCTGCGTTTTCGTTTCAAACACTTCTTCAGATGCACTACAATCCAATGAATTTTGACATGCCTTATATATACATGAAATGAACTCAATTAGCAAATAACCACACCAAATTGGTAATTAATTAATACAAATCCTAATTAGTCAAACTGAAAAGATTTTTGTTTAAAAACTCATGCTTAAAAACTGTAAGCACCCTTCTCTTTACCAAGAACAAAACAATCAACAAATTTAAGAAAAACCTTGAAACAAATTCATATATATAAATAACAATCTCAACATATTTATAAAAGTAAAAAATAAAAAATTAATTAAAATTCTGCCTAGGGATATATCATTTTATCATTGCACATACTCCCTCTAGTGTACAAAAAGAAATGTTACACTCAAATACAGAGAATTCTTTTATATATAAATTAACTGAATACTACCTTCCTAATTTGATAGAAAAATGTCCTACATAATACTTAATAAGTACGAATTATTAAACTCTAATAAATCCATTTCTTACAATCATACATTTTCATAAAAAGTAAAAACAACTTTAAAATTTACTATATAAGATGTCACTCACAATTTGGCAGCCCTCAATTTCAACACAGGTAATAGGGATACTATGTTATTCAGACCTGGTTTGTTATACGATTCCAACTGTAACTGCCACAACAGTTCTTTGTATTCGATCGTATCTTCCCATGGTCCCCCTCGAATATCTTTCTTAACTACTTCCAAAACATAGAAATGGAATTCTGCTTCTGAGCATATCCTTTTATGATTAGCCAAAGCATTGTTGGGGCTTCTATTCTTAATGTCATAATTATGCTCATAAATCCGATTTTTAAGTTTCCGTTCGGATTTCCCAACATAAAAAGCTTGGCATTTTTTACACAAGCTCAGATATACTATTCCACTTGTATGGCAATTCGCATATTCAGTACTTTTTACTAAGATATCCCTACTCTGAATATGAACTGAATCTCGGGCATAAATAAATGGGCACTGGGGGCAACTACCACATTTAAAGGTCCCTATTCTACCCTTCTTCGGTAGATGACCCCTACCCTTAGTTTCAAAGAAGTTTTTGAGGTCCCTTCCCTTTCTAAATGTACATTTCAAAGGTTGTTCAAAAAGCCCATTCAAATCCGAGAGCTCAGCAAATTTCTGCCATTCAGTCTTAATTAAATTAAAAATAAATTTTGCTTCCCCATTATAATCCAAAACCAAATTATTTGAACTGTCAAAAATATCTACACCAGGCCCTGGGTTCACAACTTCGTCTGTTCCTAAAATTGGGTGGAATTTGTTAGTCCTCCCAATCACCACTTCTTTTTCCACTTCAGAAATCAGTGCATCAGGGTAACCCCTCTCTAGGAACATACCATAAAGTTTCTTACATTCTTCTAGGAAATCTTCATTCCTAGAGCACATTCTGCTAGCCCTCACATACTGCCCTTTAATGATACCTTTTTTATGGTGGTGAGGGTGTGCACTAAAATAGGACAAGTAGGAGTTCGAATAATTATCTTTTCGATAAACTTTTGAAAAGAACTTCCCTTCCTTCTTCCCTACAAAAATATCTAAATACCGTAAACAATCCTTATTTATATTGAAGGTGAAGTTGAGGAAGCTGGTAGTACCAGATAGATAATCAAAAAAGACAAAAAATTCCTTCTCAGTACCAATCCATAACAAGCATATATCATCTAGGTAACGCTTATACAATTTCCAACACTTTCTAAACCTGGAATTAAGTATAAACTTTTGTTCCCAAATATCCAGAATAATATTGGCATAGGTGGGCGCACATCGAGCGCCCATCGCGACCCCCTGTACTTGCCTGAAAAACTTTCCCTCATAATGTATGAAATTATTTGTCAAAACAACATCCATCAAGGTCAAGATCAAGCGAAAATCATTATGGGAAAACTTTCCATATTCAATCAATGCTTCCTCGAATAATTCCATCCCTTCTTTGTGCGGGATAGACGAGAACAAATCTATTATATCGAGTGTAATAAACATTACATTTTCATCAAAGAAATCCTGCTTTAAATTCCTTAATAGATCCCAGGAATCTTTTACTATGCCTGGCCCTTCTTTTAAGACTTCTTTCAGCTTGACATCCAACCACTTAGCTATAGGGGCTGTGACTGAGCCCTCTGATGCGACAATTGGTCTCATAGGGGGGTTATTGATATTTTTATGAACCTTCGGCACCCCAAAGATTACTGGTACTTTAGGTTTATCCACTACCAAGTACCTATAAGTATTAATATCAATCGAACCCTCCAAGAGCAAGTCATTGAGCACTATCCCCACCTTTTGATTACCCAAATTGATCTCATTCACAGACGACCTCTCGTATCTATCCTCATTCAGCAATAATTCCATCATTTTGGAATCATACATTAACTGGTCCATCATGACAGTACCTCCTCCCTTATCCGGTTTTGATATCCGAATATTCCTATCCCCTACTAATTGTTGCAATAACCTATTTTCATCCACTGTCAAGTTCGGGGCAACTCTTCTATTGGACAGTTCATTCCTAATTCTTTTCTCCACTAAATTCTCAAAATTTTTTAATTGCTGATTTATGGGAGGGTTGAAAGTACTTCTTTTCCTTAGATTTTGGATACCTGCATCCATACCATTTTCATTCTGTTTCTGATACAAAAGTTCAAAATTTTTCTTTCGAATGAATAATTTCAAATCTATAAGGACCTTACTAACATCTGCTTTTTTATTCGGTACAAATTTGAGTCCCTTAGTAAACAATTGGAAAAATACTTCATTGACTTCGAGAGCACTGTAATTATATATAGTATAACCATTTCTTTGATTAACTACACCTTCCTTCACAACCACATCCGTACTGGCTTCATATGAATGCTCACCATCTACACCTTCTACCACTTCCGGTTGTTCTGATTGTAATTCCTGTAGTGGGTACGTTGGTAGGGCCCCCCCTCCCCCCCCCCCTGGAAGTTTTTTTGATGATTCCTTTGATTATAATTCCTAATACGTTCAGATCTTCTCAACTCGGGGAACACCTCTTCATCCCTCAAATCAACATTGCCCTGGCCTTGTTCTGCCCCTTCAAAAATAACATCTTGATTATGTAAAAAATTAGAGTTTTTATTTTTATGATTCATGTAGGTACCTCTTGGATTTGGATAATTAGTTTTTTGTTTATATTCTTCCTTATCCCTTCCAAGTTTTTTACACTTCCTTTCAAAAACATTGGATAAGCTTCTCTCTATATTATTTAACATATTCTGATAATTTCTTCGATTTTCCTCCATTGAGAACAATAAATCATTGACTATCACTTTAAGTATTCCTAATTCTAAATTCAGGCCCTCCATCTCCCTAGAATTCTCCTTTACTATCGCTCTTAATATATCCAGGCCACAATTATTAAAAATGTTCAACAGTTCATGGTGGAAATCGGAACCTATTTTAACTTTATTTGGATACTTACATATCCTTAACCCTTTCGGGACAATACTTAAACTAATACATTCTTTCAAATAGGAATTCTCCAGCTCTAAACTCTTAAACCTAAATAGCATTTCATCAAAACGATCAACATTCTGTTTAAACGAACAATTTGGCTCAATATCCCTATTACTAGGCAGATTCTTCGAATTAAAACAATATTTAACATTTAAAACAATGTTAAAGTCCAACTGTCCAGAATTAGTGTCTTTATGGCTGGTACCTGCCTGTTGGGAGCTTCTAGTACTCTTACCAAGATTCTTTGTGAGTCATCCAGTGGACCTTAGCTGTTCAGTGGTCTATTCTTTACCAGCATTTCTGTTCAGGGTGGATCCATAGAGGTGACCTGTTCCTGGGCAGGCCATTCCTTATTCCCCTCACAGCCATAGTGACCATGGACACTTCCCAACTAGGGTGAGGGGGGACATTTTGAGGAGAGATTAGACCAGATTGCATATCAACATCCTAGAGATGAGAGCAATTCTTCTAATGTTACAAGCAGTCTCCCCTTTGGGATGATTGCAGTACACACTGACAACATTTGAGTAGTCTGGTATATCAACAAACAAGGAGGAATCCGTTCTTACCTATTATGCAAAGGTATCTTCAGACTGCTTTCTATTTGCAACACATATACCAGGGAAAACTAACATTCTAGCAGACAGACTCAGCAGGTCTAGTCTGACCCCTCACGAGTGGCTCCTGCCAGCCTTGCTGTGACGACCTTGCTTCTCTCCAAAATAAGAAGTACAGCAAGTACGTGCTGATCCCCCCTCTGGGGGAATTCCCAAGGGATGTTGTAGTTCACAGTTGGCCATCCGGTCTCCTTTATGCCTATCCCCTACTACCATTGATGCTGAAGAGTTCTGTAATCTTCTTTGTCCCTTACTGACCTCATCAGGTATGATTCAGTCTTCTCTGGTCTCATCTGAATATCCCCTATGGATTCTGGAACCCAAACAGGACCTCCTCTCTCATGTTTCAGGGAATCAACATCCCAATGTACTCCACCTCAAACTGACTGCATGGTATCTCCTTTCCCAGTTGTTCTGCGAAGGTCCAGGCTTGCTCCCCCATTCAGACATTGTCTTAGCTTCTTAGAAAGCTTCTACTAAAAGTGTACAAAATTGAATGGAACAGATTTGCCATTAGGGCATCCAAAGAGAATATCAATTCTTTCTCAGCCCCAGTTTCAGCCATCCTTCTCTTTCTTACTTCTGTCTTCAAGGAAGGGGCTAGTTTTTCCACTGTAAAATTTCAGATGGCAGCCATTTCTAATTTTCATGCAGAATATATTTCTGGTTCTCATGCTACATCTAAATTGTGTAAAACTTTCATTAAAGGGATTTTTCTGCTTAGACCTCCGATAAAAGATCCTACCCCGCCAAGGGACCTAACTATTATTCAAGGGCTAACACAAAAACCCTTTGAACTAGTGAATTATTGTGAAATGACATTCCTTTCTTTGCAAATCATCTTTTTTGGTAACTGTCACATCAGCGAGAATAATTTTCAAACTTCAGGCCTTATCTTCAAAACCACCTTACATCGTTTTTCATAAGAGTACAGTATCTCTCTGTACCAATCCATCTTTTATGCCTAAGGTAGCCACATAGACTAATATAGGCTAGTCTATTCAGTTGCCAGTCTTCTTTCCAAATTATTGTAACAAGGGCAAATATGTTTTGTATTTGCTCGATGTTCATAGACAACTGTGGTTCTACCTTCATAGGACAAAACAGTGTAGAAAGTATGACCAACTATTTGTTTCTTTCTCACCAAACTGCCTAAGTCAGGCAGACTCCAAAGTTACTTTGTCTAAATGAATTACTGGCCGTATTTTGCTAATTTACTCAAAAAATGGATTGAACTTGCCTCGCTTTCCTAAAGCGAATTCTGCTAGATCTATGGCTACATCGTGTTTTCTCCTCCAGAGCGTCAGTTGATATTTGTGCTAAAGCCACTTGATCAAAGACTCGTACCTTCATGACACATTATAAATTGGACATAGTCTCCAGACGTAGAGCTTCTTTTGGTTCAACAGTGCTCCGGCATGTCGTTCCTTGAGGCCACCCAACAATAACTTAGCTGGGGACTCTGACCCAATAGTGAGGAAGAATGAAACGAGCAACATCAGGTTTAGACGCTATGTACTTACATAACTTGTATCTGTGTTGTCCATTTTCGTTCTTCACTTTCCCTCCCAGTCATCCCCAAACCTGTTGACTTGTAGAGGACCTTTTGGATTTATAGGAAGCTTCATGTTCTTGGTTTGAGCCTCTGATTTCTTGCTGTGTTTACTTTCTCTTTATCTTGTAGGCATTAAGGCAGCAAACTTGTTTGAGGAAGCTACAAAGAGTGTACGGTGTTATGTAGGCATTAAGGCAGCAAACTTGATTTGAGGAAGCTACAAAGAGTGTAGGATGTTCTTCATTCCACATTGCTGCAGTCCTAACTATTGGGGTAGTCCGCTGTCCAGTCGGCCCGAATACCAAAGTATATGGCTGACGTCGGTCAGGGCGCATTAGACTGACGTCAGTACGTCAGGGTACTAATGCGCATGACCGACGTCATATCCCCAGTCTTTTTTGCCGCATGGTCCGATGCAGAAGCAATTTTGCGAGTGCAGGTTGGCGTTCTGAAAGTTTCTGAAGTCAGAGTTTCAGACCGAATCAAAGTTGGCTAAGTACCCCGTTGGGGAATATTTTGGTTTTTTCTTGCCTCAGTATTTAACCGGATGTCAGAAAAAGTGAATAACTGTATTTCTTGTGGGAAACAGATACCTCATAGGGATTACCATACTTTGTGTATACCTTGTTTAGGGCCTGAGCACGACGTTGTTGGATGCCGCTCTTGTGCTAGATTTAACAAACGCACTATTAAGAGAAGGTTAGACTGTGCCAGGTTAGTGTTTGGGAAGCGTTGTAATTATAAAATGCCGTCGGATGCTCCGGCCGCTTCGCTAAAAGCGCAAAGATAAAGCAGCAAAGCCTAGGGTGGAGGAACCGTCAGTCCCAGACGTCGGTTCTTTGGAAGGCTCAGTGGAGCCGGAGGTTTTGCCAGGTGTTTCTTTGGAGTCTCAGGGAGAGACTTTACTGTTACAGGATGTATCCTCTCAGGAAGTAGGCCAGGCTGAGGGGCTTCTCAGGTGGCTGTTCTTCCCTCTCTTCCTAAGGTGGTTAGAGCCTCCCCTTCAGTTTCCAAGGCTTCTTTGAGGGGCAGGCCGAGTTTAGCTTCTGTGGGGGTTTCTCCTAGTGCTTCAGGATCTTTGCCTAAGAAACATATGCTTAAAATGGCAGAGGATTTGATTACTATGATTAAGGGTTCTATGCCCCCTCCTGATAAGAGGCCTAGGGTGGAACCTGAGTTTGAGAGTTTTGAGCAATGCTCGAGGCTTGAGTCTTCGGCTGAAGACTTGCAGGAGTTCCCTCCTTATTCTGATTCTGATGTGGATGATTCTACTCCTTCTGCTTCTCCTCCTGAGGATTTTTCATTTTCAGAGACTCTGCATTCCATGAGGGAGCATTTTAAATGGGAAGGTCAAGATTTCTCTGATTCCAGGAAAAGGCTTAGGGAATTCTTGTTTTACCCCAGCATAGGCCTTTAGCTATACCTCCTGTTTTGAATGTGGTGGAAGATGTGTTTGCAGAGGCTTCCCTGAATCCTGATTCTTTGCCTCCTGCCCCAGTTAAACCGGATAGGTATTATAGGGTGCCTGAAGCTCATAAGTATCTTTTAAGAGTCCTAGGGCAGACCCAGAAACTGTCTCTCAGGGGCCTAAAGGTGTGAAGGCCTCAGTTGTTAAAAATCCTGTCCCTCCTGATAAAGAGGCAAGGGCTTTGGATAGATGGGGAAAGAAAGTGTATACTTCTTCCACTTTAGCCATGAGGGCGTTGAATTGTCAGTTTCACATGTTAAAATATCAGAATTATCTTCTTTCACAGTTGAAATCTAAGGTGGATGCTCTGGCTGAAGGTATTGAGTGTAAAGAGTTGCAGGATTTAGTTCATGTCTCTGAACAGGTGGGTAAACATTCCTTGCAGTGTGGTTTTGATGCTGTGCAGGCCTCCTCCAGGGTGGCTGCCACTGGTTCTGTTCTTCGTAGGCACGCCTGGCTGAGAGATCAGAATTTAGCTGAGCATGTTAAGACAAGGATTTTGGATGCTCCTTTACAGTCTGATGTGTTGTTTGGTTCGCCTGTGGAAGCAGTTTTGAAGAAAATGGAGGACAAGGCTAAGTCTATGCAAACTGTTAAAGATTTTTGCAGGTGCAGCCTCCGAAGTTTAGTAGAAATTGGCCTACTAAGGGATGGACTTATCCTGCTTATGATTCCCAGTCTAGGGGTAGGTCTAGACGTGGTAGGGGCAGAGCTCAGGGTTCTTTTAGGCCTAGGACAGGGAGTTCCCCTGCTCAGACTTCTGGTGAGGGCAGGGGTCAGTCCTTTCGTAAGCAGACCCAATGACCTGCCTTTTCAGCTGCCAGTACGTTCTTGCCTGGCAGCACCTTTGGGAGGAAGGCTGTCTCTTTTCAAAGAAAATTGGGATTTAATTACCCAAGACAGATGGGTTCTGGATATTATTCACCACGGTTACAGATTTTATTTCCATACCTTGCCTTCTTTCAAAGGCATGCCAGACATTCCTCCTCTTCAAAGAACAGAGGCACACAAGCAAATTTCTCTGTTGCTCCAAATAGGGGCCATTCAGTCAGTTCCTGTGCCGGAAAGGGGCCTAGGATTTTATTCTCGCCTGTTCCTAGTACCAAAGAAGGGGAACACGTGGAGACCAATTCTGGATTTATCTATCCTCAACACTTATCTGGACATTCCCAAGTTCAAAATGTTGACGTTACAACAGCTTTTACCTCTGCTGGGCAAAGATCACTGGATGGTAACTTTAGATCTCAAGGAAGCTTACCTTCATGTGCCAATAAGACTAAGTTGCAGGAAGTATCTGCGTTTGAGCTGGAAATTCTCATTATCAGTTCTCTGCATTGCCCTTTGGCTTATCTACTGCCCAGAGTATTCACAAAGGTTCTGGCTCCAGTGATAGCTTACTTCAGGCTAAAAGGAATCCAAATCTGTCCTTACTTGGCCGACTGCCTGATTCTGGCTCAAGAAAGGAAGTTCTTCTACAGCATCTGGAATATGTCATAGCAGTGCTAAGATGCCTAGGGTATTCTGTGAACGAAATAAAGTCCAGTCTAGTACCCTCTCAAGACATGTGCTTTCTGGGTGTGAGACTGAATACAGCAGCCCAGATGGCCTTTTAACCCCGGACAAACAAAAGAATCTTTCCAGTTACTTCCATCATCTATCTCTTCAGTCCGGGCTGACTGCAAGGACAGTCCTTCAAGCCTTAGGGTTCATGGCATCTTGTATTCTGGTGCTTCCCAATGCCAAACTGCATATGAGGAAGCTACAATGGTATCTCAAAAATCTGTGGACACAGCACTGCCAGGATTTGGACACTGTCATTCAAATAATACTTGCATTCAAAAGGAATTTTTGTGGTGGGCTCAGGAATGTCACCTAAACAAGGGACTCTCTGTGACCCGGCCAGAGGCAAGTCAGATTCTAACGACAGATGCCTCAGATATTGCTTGGGGAGCTCATCTAAATGGAAAGTGGATACAAGACAAGTGGCCTGCCAGACTACAGCATCTACATATCAACATGAAAGAGATGTTAGCAGTTCAGTTTGCATTAATTGCTTTCAAGGAGTTACTTCTTCCAGGGCAAGTGTTGATTCTAACAGACAACACAACTGTCATGTGGTACATCAACAAACAAGGGGGAACACATTCTTACCCATTGTGCAGACAAGCAATGATTTTATGGGAGACTGCGCTCAGTCTGCAACTAACTCTTCAGGCAAGGTTTCTGCCGGAGCACAGAACTCCTTAGCAGATGTATTAAGCAGACAAATCATGGATCCCCACGAGTGGAAACTGGATCTTCATGTATTTCAAAAATTGACAGTGTCATGGGGAACTCCAGACATAGATCTGTTCGCTTCTCCACTAAACCACCAGCTGCCAAAGTTTTGCACGAAGGATTTCATCACACAGCTTGGAAAGTGGATGCTCTTTCTTTCAGTTGGAAAAATCTTCATGTGTATGCCTTTCCACCTCTGCCTCTTCTTCCAAAGGTGCTTCTAAAGGTCAGACAAGACAAGCCAAGGATGATTTTAATAGCTCCAGATTGGCCTCGGCAGCACTGGTACCCATTACTGAGGAGTCTGGTAAGGAAGCCTCCATGGCCTTTACCCTTGATTCCACACCTGTTGTCTCAGAGGGACGGTCATCTGCTCAATGTCAAGCTTCACTCTCTACATCTAACAGCCTGGCATATTCTGTTTTGAAAGACAGCAGGTCTCAGCTTCCTCAACAAGTTTTAAATGTGATTATGGAAGCCAGAAGACCTAGTACAAGGAAAGTGTACGCAGAAAAATGGAAGAGATTTTTGTTTTGGAGTGCAGCAAACAATTTGGAGATTACTGAGCCAAATTTGAGTGTGGCTCTTCAATATCTTACTGAGTTACTGGACAAAGGTTTGTCTTTCTCTTCCATTAAGATTCATGCTGCAGCAATTTCAGCTCACTATGATTGTGACCCACCATTGTTTTCGCATCCTTTGTTCAAGCAATTTCTTAGAGGGGCAAAGAATATAAGACCCCCACGAGAGCTCCTACTCCTGCTTGGGATCTCAATTTTGTGTTGGAGAAACTTACTCTACAACCTTTTGAGCCTCGGCTACTGCTGAATTGAAATACTTGTCATGGAAGACTGCTTTTTGTTGGCCATTACTTCTGCAAGAAGGGTTTCTGAGTTGCAGGCCCTTATGGCAGTGGAGCCTTTTTGATTTTTCATAAGGATAGGGTATCTTTACGCACTAATCCTTCCTTTATGCCTAAGGTGGTTTCTAGTGTGGCTTTAAACCAAACTATTCATTTGCCTACCTTTTATGCAGATCCCCAAAATAAAGGGGAAAAGATTTTGCACACTTTAGATGTACATAGGCTATTGCGTTATTATTTGAGCAGGACTAAGGATTTTAGGCAGTCTCAGCAGTTGTTTGTTTCTTTTGCTTTGAGTTCAAAGGGCAAGCCTGTGTCAAAACAAACTATTTCTAGGTGGATTGGGTGTTGCATTACATTTTGTTATTCCCATCATGGCAAGGAGATTCCAGCTGGGATTAGGCCTCATTCCACTAGGGCTACTGCCACTTCTACAGCATTTCTAAGGGGAGTGGCAACTAAGGATATTTTGGAAGCAGCTACTTGGAGTTCAGTGCATACTTTCTCTAAGCATTACCACCTTCCTCTCTACTCTAGGTCTAGGGCTGGTTTTGCCACAGCTATTTTGCAAGGTATGTTGTCAGTTCCTGCTTCCTTATGATTTGCCAGCCTCCCTTACCTCTGCTTTGGGATTCTACCCAATAGTTAGGACTGCAGCAATGTGGAATGAAGAACATAGTACAGTTTTGTACCTACCATAAATGTAGATGTTCGAGGATCCACATTGCTGCAGTCCAATTTACCCTCCCTCCTTCCCCTCTGTGTTTAGGGGTGGTTGTGTAGGTGAGGTTATATTCTGCTAATTGTGTATATATTGTATATATATTTTTTGGTGCAGGTATTTTGGGAGTTTTTGGTTTTTGGCCTTATCTTTTCAGGGTCTTCTGACATCTGGGGCAAGAAAAGACTGAGGATATGACGTCGGTCATGCGCATTAGTACCCTGACGTACTGACATCAGTCTAATGCGCCCTGACCGACGTCAGCCATATACTTTGGTATTCGGGCCGACTGGACAGCGGACTACCCCAATAGTTAGGACTGCAGCAATGTGGATCCTCTAACATCTACATTTATGGTAGGTACAAAACTGTACTTTATTATGGGTAGAGGTAGGGGCTCAAGACTAGGATCCAAGTCTGAAAAAAATATGTCCAAGTTGGATCCGTGGGTTGGATCCATGACCCATTAGTGAGGAATAATGATGATAATGGGCAACACAGATACCAAGTTATGTACTTACCATAACTTCTAATTTTCTCCAGGTTTGTATGAACAATTTGCTGTTATCTGTTACCTGTAGTTTTATAATTGTTCTTTTTTACTCATAGTTGTTTCTCACAGACTTTAGGGAGTTGCCCTTCCCCCTTTCGCTTCTTTTCTGGTGCCTCTGGCACTTCTCTTCATTCACTCCTTTAAAAGAAATAAAAATCCTTTTTATTGCTCCATCTTGCTTACCCAGTATCTTTAAATCTATAGTGGTTAGACAACTATTAAACTATTATTGTTCTTGAATCTGTGTGTGCATGAGTGTGTGGAGTTACAGGTATGTCAGACAAACCTATGGGGTTCAAACAATGCACTTCTTGTGGGCATAAAATCCCAAATTTGGATGCCCATAAGAAGTGCGTCTGTTGCCTGGATCCCAGTCACTTGAATGCTGACTGTATAATCTGTGCAGTCTTCAATCCTTCAGCCATCTCAGACAGATGGAACAAACTTATTCTGAAGGAACTGTTACCTTCTTCTGGGACTCAAATCCCCTCAAAGCCATCCATTTCCAAGGAGCTCAAAAGGTGAGCCCTCTGTGCTTCACCGAGGGCTTCGTCAGACCTGCGTGGTAAAAGGCCAATGTTATTGGATCCAAACATTTTGGATCCGAGCAAAACAAAACCTTTTTCGGATCTGACAACTTCGGATCCAAGAAAGACAAAACCTTCTACTGATTTGAGAGCTCCATCAAATCTGAGCGTGACCATATCTTCTTCAGATTTATGAGCCTCCACGAATCTGGCAGATACGATGTTGATTTCTGGATCTTCCACTCCAAGTAGGGCAACCTCGGATCTTAAGGTTTCGGATCCACAAGTTCGGAGCTGTAAACGGGTACTGCAGAGCAAACCATCACCTCCGGCTCCTCCCTCTCACATCCTGCAGTTGTCAGCAAAATCCAGGCATTCTTCAGCATCTTCCTCTAAGTGTTCTCAGAGCTTTTTGGAAGCAGATATGGACACAATGATGCATTGTTTCGTCAAGGCTTAGATTCAGATGGCGTTTTGTCTTCTCCATCCCATCTTGGATCTGTGTGAACTCTTAACACCTGTATTGAAAATTTCCTCTGTGATTTGACCCACAGAATCCCAGGAACTGCGTGTCACGAGGGAGTCGAGGTCGGAGCCAAGGAAACTTCTTTCCACTACTCTTTGCCCCCTGACCAGCCCTTCTCCATATTTGTTGGATCAGACCAGGTCTTTGATCCGAGATGTAGGTGCCAGCTCCAGGGAGTTGGCTTCAGCTCCAACCTTGTCATATCCATCTTTTCCCCTGGGGGCCTCTGCCTTTGCCAGTTCAGTTCAAATTCAGTCTGGAGGTCTCTGATCCAAGGTAGGCTCCGATGTTCTTCATGTTTCACTGTTGCAGTCATCACACTTGGGTCATCCTGCCAGGGGTAGCCCTCAGTCAGCCTTGAATACCAAAGACTTAGTATTTCTGCATTGGTTGCTGTCGCTTCAGGGCTGACATCAGGTCGTCAAGGGGTATAAAAACAGGCAGCCAACACCATTACACCAAGGAGCCCGAAGCAGTTCGCACAAGTGCCGGTCGGCCACTACCTGAGTTTTTGTTTCTGAAATTGAATCATCCTGAAGTCTTCTAAAGCTAAGTACCCCGTTGGGGATCCTTTTTTCTTGCTCTAACCGATGTCAGAAAAAGTTAACAATTGTCTCACTTGTGGAAAACAAATACCACACTGAGATTTCCATTCTTACTGCGTCACAGACCACGATGTACCTCGCTGTTGGTTTTGTGCTTTGTTCAACCCCCGAACTATTCATCGTCAGGCCCTTTTTGTAGCTAAATACTTTAGTCCTTGATCTCCATATTTCAAAATGGCTTCGGTAAGCCATCCGATTACCGATCTTCCGAAAAAACGTAAGAATAAAGACAGAGACAGACCATACAGGTCCAAAACTGCCAATGACACTTCTGTTAAGCTAGTCGCCAGTTCGCCAGTACTCAGTGAGGCACTTTCGCAGCCCCTGATGCCCGCTTCGATAGATGCGCAGGCCACTACCGAGACCCATTCAGGGTCCAGTATGCCACGAGACTCTACTTTGACTACAGAACCTGCAGATGTCTCTAACTTGGATGGGTCTGGGGCCCCTGTGCAGGCACCGGCTTCTGAGGAAGTTCTTTGCATTACCAATATTCGACACAAACAGACGACTTCTTTCACGTCTTCAGTTCTTTCTAAAACTACCGAGTTTCTAAGGCCAGGAGTATGAGCTACGCCTAAAAAACCGACAACCCATGCTCAAGAGCCTGCTTCCTTGCCACAGTCTCAAATGCTTAAAATGGCAGAAGACCTAATGTTATGTAGTCCAATTTCGCCTACATTCTTACCCGTGGGTTCAGAGCCGAACCTCGGCTCCGACTCGGCCATACTCTAGCTCAAAGTCTTTCAATTGGCTGGGCTAAGAAGGTATCCCATGCTGCACTGCTCCCTTTCCCCAGATCTCGTTTGCCGCTCGTATAGCTCAGACGTGGTCTCACTCTTGACTGTGGCTAAGTATCACTTTTGTCTTTATTGACAGTTTTTTGCTTCAAAAATAAAAATCTATTTTCATAGCTGTGTGTTGTGTGTGTGTGTACTGATCTAACACTTGGTAAAAAAAATAGTTTCTGGTATTATTGTCTTTTGTGGTGTCCCACTAACTGTTTCCCCTACGGGCTAGGCCCGCTTCAGTTAGAGGACCCTAGTCCGCCCTTTCTTCTGTGTTTCTTGTTAGTTTAGTAGGTACCTATCCTTCGGGCTAGGACCGTTTAAATTAGAGGACCTAGTCTTTCCTTGTGTTTCCTGTTGAGACCGATTAAGTTAGAGGTCTTGTGTATTTGTCTGTTGTGGTTTTGCTTAGTTCCCGCGCTTTATATATATTAATGGTTGACTGTTATTAACGGTTGTTTTTTTCTTTGACCATGTCTAAGGATATGAAAGAACATAAGCCCTCGGGCTTTAAGAAGTGTTCTAAATGTGTTTATAAGATGTCTATCACTGATGGACACTGTCTGTGTTTATTGTCTGGGGGCTATTCACCTCCAGGAATCTTGTAAATTTTGCCATGCATTTAGCCTGCATGTTCTTCAGGAGAGGAAGAACAAACTAATTTTGAAAGGACTTTTGAAACCCTCCTTCAAGGAGGATTTGGGTAGGGCTTCTAGCTTCAAGTCCTCTCCCTCTAAGGCTAAAACTTGTAAGGCAAAAAAGCGTTCTCCAGCTCCATCTGTATCCTCGGAGCCTCCGGAGAAAGTAGTGAAATCTTCTGTGGCATCCTCGGCTCCACTGTGCTCAGAGCCACAGGAAGTTAGTATATTGACTGAATCTGCTTTGACTCCAAGTCTCTCGGAGCCGATTACGGAGGTGCTAGTTCGGAGTCGGTCTCCAAATTTTAGGCTGATCTCTCCTCCTCGTAGGTCTCCTTCGGAGAGGAGGTTTAGATCTCCTTCCTTATCTTCTAGGTCCTCCAGGGCTCTTTCAGATGTGGATGTAGATAGAGTGGTGCAGAGACTTCTCCAGTCAACTGATCTGGCAAAATTGTGTTCGGCTCCAGAGCCTGTCACCCAACCAGCGTTGATACTTCCTCCTCCGATCGAATCTCAGCTTTTGGAGCCGGAGTGGTCGGCGCCGTCAGATGTCCCTAGGTCGGCTCCAATATCCCATCCTGGTTTATCAGCTTTGGCTTCAGCTCCAACCCCATTGGCTCCTTCCACGGGGTCCAGGACTCATGGTTCCGCGGTCAGACCCGAGGGGGAGGCCTCTGGTCGCTTTTCGGCTCCTAGCCTCCCCCTCGGGGCTTCGGCTCAGGGAAGCCTGACCCCTGCGTTGGCTTCGGACCTTGTCCCTTCTGCTCCGAGGTCTTCCACAGCTGGTCGATCTTCGGAGCCGGGGGGACCAGCTTTCGAGGCCATGCAGAGCGCACTGGCCAGGTCCTCAGTGACATCATTCGGCGCTGACACTCTGTCCGCTCCAGCTCCGGTGCGGGTCTCTGATCCCCCTCTATCTTTCGACAGCGGAGACCCAAGGCCTCAGGATACCCCCATGAGTGGTCCCCTTATTTCTGAGGGCCCCTCAGTGTTTTTGCCTGAGGAGACTCCCAGAAAAAGAACATGCAAGAGGAAGCACATTGACTCCCAAGATGAGTCCCTCACGTCAGACACCGACCTCGAGGAATTGGAGGGGTCCCCCAAGTCATCCTCTGAGGATGTCTCTTTCTCTGACATCCTGGAAATTTTGAAGCAGAGGGGTGACTGGCCCTCCAAAGCTCCTTCCGAGGAGGAGTCGGTGTTCCTAAAGGCCTTTGGGGCTCAACCCTCTGCCTCCTGGGTGTCTCCACCCTTTGAGCTTTTAGATGTGGTTTGTCGAAGGGTGTGGGAAACCCCTGACTCTGTGGAACCAGTCCCCAGGAGACCCAACAAATTCTTGTCCGCCCCCTCTGACAAAGAGTTTCTATCCAAGGGAGTTCCTGCAGATACCATGGTGGTGGCAACAGCCACCAAGAAGGAACTGGCTGAGACTTCGTCTCCTGTCCATCCTCCTAACAAGGAGTCTAGGACCATGGACCGGTACGGAAGCGTATGTTTTCTTCAGCAGCCTTTACTCTGCGGTCACTTAATTACTTATTTCACTTTACATGGCTCCAAAGAGATGATCTGAAAGAGCTTGGAGATACTCTGCAGGGTGACGTTTCTGACGCAGTGGCTCAGAAGATCAACGCTCAGATGTCTACCCTCAACTCTATTGCTAACTCCTCCATGAGGCTGATCTCTTAGGCAGCCAAAGGAGTGGGTAGGGCAGCGAGTTCGGGAGTTGCTCTTAGGAGACACTCCTGGATGCGCCTCTGTAATTTCGTGGCGGCCTTCAAGTCTACGTTCACCAACACCCCGTTTGATGGCTCCTCCTTATTCCGAACCAAAGTGAAGGACACACTCACTAGGTGCAAGCAACTGGGAAAAACTATGTCTCCTGTGGGAGTCCATTTTTCCCTACCCTCTAGGCCTTATCCAAAGACCCAGAGGGGTGGGAAGATGTGGTTCAAAAAATCACAGAGATTTTTTCATGACGCACAAGGTGAGTCCCCCTACAGAGGCAGGGGAGGGGGTGGTAATTCTGGTAGACACCGCCCTAGGGGCAGAGGAGGCCCGCGTAATCAGGGAGACTATGATTCCTTTCGTGGTTCTCCCTACCAGCACTCCTGATGGGAGGCCCAACTGTGCATTTCCGGAGCCAGTCGGGGGTCGCATTTCGCTATACCCAGAGGCCTGGCAAAGTATAACTCAGGACCAATGGGTATTAAAAATAATTTCCAGAGGATATCGCATTCCCTTCTCTTCAGCCCCCCCTCCTATCAAAAAAAATCCCAGATGTTCCACTCAATCAAAGGGATTCCACAGCTTCAGAGGTTTTAAAGCTGCTAGAAAAAGGAGCCAATCCAGCCTGTCCCCTCAGACCAGATCGGATTAGGGACTTACTCAAGATTCTTTTTGGTGCCGAAAAGAACAGGGGACCTGAGACCCATTTTGTATCTCAGCAGATTGAACACCCATGTAAAGGAGTCCAAGATGTTCTTCGTGTTTCTCTGTCGCAGTCATTACATTTGGGTAATCCTGCTGGCAGGTTGCCCTCATTTGGCCTGAATTCCAAAGACCTGGGTCCTACGTCAGCTGCTGTCTCCCCTTCCCTGACGTCAGGTCGTCAGGGGTATAAAAGAAGCAGCCGACGCCATTTTCTCCAGTCTTTTTTGCCCCACGGTGCCCGAAACAGAAGCAGTTCACAAGTGCCGGTCGGCCAACTCCTGAGATTTTCGTGTTCGGGTTTCAGACCCGAAGTCTTCAATAAAGTTAAGTACCCCATTGGGGAAACTTTTTTCTTGCTCCAGACCGATGTCAGAAAAAGTTAATAATTGTATTTCTTGTGGAAGCAAATACCTCATAAGGACTTTCATTCTTACTGTATTCCTTGCCTAGGCCCTGATCACAACGTTTCTGGTTGTCGGTTTTGTGCTAGATTTAACCAGCGCACTATTGAGCATCGGTATGATTTTGCTTTAAACTATTTTGGACGCCGGTTTAATTATCCAGAAATGTCGTCTGATAGCCATCCGACTACCGGAGTTCACAAAAAACGCAAAGAAAAGGAGAGAGATAAACAACCGAGGTCCAAAACCGATGACAAAGCTTCTCCTAAGCCAGTCGCCGGTTCTCAGTGAGGCGCTTTCGCAGCCCCCGACGACCGCTACTTTAGAGTCGCAAGCCGCTACCGACTCCCTCGTGCAGTCTGCTATGCCACTGGAAACGCAAGGTATTGGAACCTCGGACACAATTCCCTCAGATGGGTCCGGAGCCGCTGAGCAGGCACCGGCTTCTGAGGGTGTATTCAGACCTAAACATCTTTACATTAAACCGACTTCAGCTTCAAAGGCAAAGACTAAAGCACCTTCTAAAGCAAAGAAACAAACTCAAGAGCCACGTGGACAGGCCTCTATGCCCAAAAAACAGATGCTCAAAATGGCCGAAGACTTGATTACCTTGATCAGGGGTTCCCATCCCCCTCCTGATAAGAGGCCTAGGCAAGAGACTGACTGTGAATCTTCAGATCAGGTTTCTATTTCTTCTGATCAGGAATATACCCCCCCCCCATGAGGATTCTGATGCTGAAGAATCTATACCTTCAGCTTCCCCACCAGAGGACTATTCTTTTGGGGAAACCTTGCATACCATGAGGGAGCATTTCCACTGGGAGAGCCAAGATTTTTCACAATCTAAAAAGAGGCTCAGGGATTTCCTTTAAGTACCCCAACACAGGCCTCTAGCCATTCCACCTGTGTTAGACATTGTAGATGTGTTTTCAGAATCTAGTCTGACCCCTGACTCCTTACCTCCAGCTCCTGTTAAGCCTGACAGATATAACAGGGTTCCTGACTCTCATAAATTCCTTTTTAAAAACCCTGCTGCAGACCCTGAAACTATTTCACAGGGTCCCAAAGGAGTTGAGGCTTCTGCTGCAAAAAACCCTACCCCCTCTGACAGGGATTCTAGGGCACTGGATATAGATGGGGAAAAAAGGTTTACACATCTGCTACCTTGGCTATAAGGGCCTCAGTTTCATATGCTCAAATATCAGCAACATGTCATGGCATTGCTTAAACAGAAAATGTTGTTAAACTGTGAATGTGCAGAAAACAAGGAAATGCAGGATTTATTGCATGCAGCTGAACAAGTTGGAAAACATACTTTGCAATGTGGTTTTGATTCTTTGGAGGCCTCTTGCAGGGCCGCAGTTACGGGTTCTGTAATTAGGAGGCATGCTTGGTTAAACAACAAAATCTGCCTTTAAATTATTAGATGCACAGCATGATACTTTGTTTGGTGTTAAGGCAGAAGAGGTATTAAAGAAAATGGAGGACAAAGCTAAATCTATGCAAACTGTCAAAGATTTTTTACAAGTACAGCCACCTAGGTTTAGTAGACACTGGCCTACAAAGAATTGTTCCTTTCCTGTGTCAGACAGACCTCAAAGGGGCAGATCCAGATGCCCTAGAGGCAGATCCCAGGCGCAAGGTTCATACAGGTCAAAGCAATGGGGTGCTTCTACCTCCAAAGTTTGAGAAGACAAATCCCAACCATACAGGAAACAGCCCCAATGACTTCCCCCTGCCTGCACCAAGCACTTATCTCCTGGCAGCACCCTTAGGAAAATTAACACTTTTTTCTCAAAACTGGCACATTATAACCCAGGACAAGTGGGTTTCTAAATATAGTGTCATGAGGCTACAAGTTCCATTTTCATACCCTGCCAAAGACAAACGGCTGGCCAGATCTGCCAAAAAAATCAATGGGTAGAGGTGCAAAAACAAGTGTCATCCCCCATGGACATGGGGGCCATTCAACAAGTACCAGAGCAAGAGCAGGGACACGGATTTTACTCAAGACTGTTCTTGGTACCCAGAAAGGACAAGGCCTGGAGACCAATACTGGACCTATCTATTCTGAATACATTCCTGGATGTACCAAATTTCAAAATGTTGACTTTGCAGCAGCTTCTGCCCATGCTGGGCAAGAATGCTTGGCTTGTGACTTTAGACCTAAAAGTGGCATACCTGCATGTCCCAATCAGACAGTCATGCAGAAGATACCTCAGATTCAAGGCTGGCTCAATGCATTACCAATTCTCTGCACTGCCCTTTGACTTATCTACTGCGCCCAGGGTGTTTACAAAGTGCCTGCCACCAGTAATTGCATTCTGCAGACAAAGAGGAATACAAATATATCCTTACTTGGACGACTGTCTAATTCAAGCAGAGAACAAGGGCATTCTTCTACAGCATCTGGCATTTGTGAAAAGACTTCTAACATGCCTAGGGTACACAGTCAACGAAAAGAAATCAAAACTAGTACCCTCTCAAGAGATAATATTCCTGGGTGCAAGCTTAAATACAACTGCCCAGATGACTTATCTCACACCAGACAAAGTCAACTGACTACCTATTTCAAAATGCTGGCAACAAAGGCCCGGTTATCTGCAAGAAAAATTCTGCAGGCTTTGGGCTTCATGGCATCCTGCATCCTACTAATTCCATATGCAAGACTGCATATGAGGAAACTTCAATGGTACCTAAAAAGTGTTTGGACTCAACATTGCCACAGCCTGGAAACAATGATTACTCTCATTCCCTGCCTGCAACAGGAGTTTCGATGGTGGGCGAAGGCTTGTCACCAGAACAAGGGACAGCCATTCACATTACCCCCAGCCAGGCAGACACTAACAACGGATGCATCAGATTATGCCTGGGGGGCCCACATGGCAGGAAGATGCATTCAGGGCACATGGGCCTCAAACCAAATGCATCTGCATATCAATCAAAAGGAGATGCTAGCTGTTCAAAATGCCCTGACAGCCTTCAAGGACCTACTTCATCTGGGACGACTACTGAGAAAGACAGACAGCACCATGGTCATGTGGTATATAAACAAGCAGGGGGGCACACATTTTTACCCCCTTTGCAGACTAACCATGACTTTGTGGGACACAGCATGGACTTACCAAGTACATCTGCAGGCACAATTCCTGCCAGGAAAGGAAAACACTCTGGCAGACGAACTAAGCAGAAACCTCATGGATCCCCACGAGTGGCAGCTGGATCCACAAGTCTTCAGCATGATAACAAGGGAATCGGGATGCCTGGACATAGATCTGTTTGCCTCCCCTCACAACTACCAATTAAAAAGATTCTGCACAAGGACTTATCACAGACAAGCATTGAAAGTGGACACCCTATCTTTCAGCTGGAAAAACCTATCAGTATATGCCTTTCCTCCACTGCCTCTCCTCCCCAAGGTACTCCTAAAGGTCAGACGGGAGAAGCCAAAGATGATACTAATTGCCCCAGACTGGCCACGCCAGTACTGGTACCCAATCCTAAGGAACTTGTCTCAGTGCCCAGCTTGGACCTTACCTCAAATACCTCATCTACTGTCCCAGCAACACTCAGATCCTGCACAGCCAACTCAGTACTTTAATCCTGGCAGCATGGCGGATAATGTAGTCATACAAAACACACCTCTCAGTAAAGCTGTGATGGATGTCATTTTGGAAGCCAGAAGGCCGAGTTCTAGAAAATCTTATGCTGGGAAATGGAAGAGATTCTGTGCTTGGAACCAGGCACAAGGAACTGATACAGCTGTACCAAATACTCCTCAGATTTTGCAATACTTAACTGAGATGCTGGACAAAGGCCTATCTTTTTCATCAATTAAAATTCATGCCTGTGCTATTTCGGCTCATTACAATACAGAGCCAGCAATCTTTTCTCATCCTTTATTAAAGCAGTACCTCAGAGGAGCCAAAAATTTAAGGCCCCCAAGGAGATCACCAGTACCTGCATGGGACCTCAACTGTGTCTTGGAAAAACTCACCCTGCCTCCTTTTGAGCCAGCTGCTACTGCTGATATAAAGTTTTTATCTTGGAAAACAGCTCTGCTCCTAGCAATAACTTCTGCAAGACGAGTTTGAGCTACAGGCGCTCATGGCTGTGGAACCTTTTATCATTTTTTATCCAGACAGGGTCTCACTGAGGACAAACCCAACATTTATGCCTAAGGTGGTGTCCAGTGTGGCTCTTAACCAAACTATTCGCATCTGCCAACTTTTTATCCAAATCCACAGAACAAGGGGGAGAGAATTCTGCATTCTTTGAACGTACACAGCTTATATTCTACTTGGACAGAACCAAAGTTTTCAGGAAGATAGAGCAATTACTAGTGGCATATGCTGCAGGATCACAAGGAAAGGCTATCTCAAAGCAGACTATTTCAAAGTGGATAGGCCACTGCATTCGTTTCTATTTACAACATGGCAAGCCAGCTCCTAAGGGCATTAGGCCACATTCCACCAGAGCTGCAGCCACTTCAGCAGCCTTTCTCAGGGGAGTACCAACCAAAGACATTTTAGAGGCTGCTACTTGGAGTTCAGTGCACACCTTTACAAAGCACTATCATCTGCCACTCTACTCTAAATCCAGGGCAGGCTTTGCCACTGCTGTTCTGCAAGGCCTCATAGCCGCTGCTAATGCTGTTTGGCTCCAGCCCCCCAACCATAGCTTTGGGACTCTACCCAAATGTAATGACTGCAACAGTGAAACACGAAAAACATAGTACAGTTGTGTACACTTACCATAAATGTAGATGTTCGAGTGTATTCACTGTTGCAGTCCAGGTTACCCACCCGACATACCCCTTTTTCTGCTGGAACTTTTCTTTCCTTCTCTGATATATTCAACCTATGTGGTGTATTTGCTGGTAGATGGAGGTTAAGTTTATATTGGTGCATGTATTTTTATATATATATATATATATATATATATATATATATATATATATATACATATATATATACATTTTGGCTACCCTTTTAAGGGGCACCTAACATCTGGGGCAAGAAAAACTGAAGAAAATGGCGTTGGCTGCTTTTATAACCCTGACGACCGGGATGGGGCAACAGCAGCCGACGCAGGACCCAGGACTTGGGAATTCAGGCCGACTGAGGGCAACCTGCCAGCAAGATTACCCAAATGTAATGACTGCAACAGTGAATACACTCGAACATCTACATTTATGGTAAGTGTACACAACTGTACTTTCCGAATGGTCACGTTGCAGTCTATTCTCCCATTGTTGGGAAAAGAAGTGTGGATGTGCTCCATCGACCTCAAGGATGCTTACTACCATATAAAGATGGACAGGGCATCCAGAAGTCATTTATGCTTCCGGCTGGGAGCCAGTCATTTTCAATTTCGCGCCCTGCCCTTTGGTCTCACCACAGCCCCCAGGGTGTTCACCAGATGCATGGCAGTGGTAACGGCTCACTTGAGACGTCAGGGATTCCAAGTGATGTTCATCGCGTTACACTGCTGCAGTCATTACACTTGGGTGATCTGCCGTCAGGCAGTCCCGTAGTCGGCCAGAGTTCCAAAGTCTTGGTCCGGCATCAGTTGCTGTCGCTTCTTCCCTGACGTCAGTGTGCCAGGGGTATATAAGATGCATCCAACGCCATTTTCTTCAGTCTTTCTTGCCACGCGGTGCCCGAAGCAGAAGCAGTTCACAAGTGCTAGTCGGCCGACTCCTGAGATTTTCGAAGTCGAATTTCAGATCCGAAGTCTTCAATAAAGCTAAGTACCCCGTTGGGGAAACTTTTTTCTTGCCTCAGACCGATTTCCGAAAAAGTTAATAATTGTATTTCTTGTGGGAAGCAAATACCTCATAAGGACTTCCACTCTTACTGTATTCCATGCCTAGGCCCTGATCACGACGTCACTAGTTGTCGGTTTTGTGCTAGATTTAACAAACGCACTATAAAAAGACGTTTTGATTTTGCTTTGCACTACTTTGGCCGAAGGTTCAATTATACTATGCCATCAGATCAACCGAAAAAACGCAAAGACAAGGATAAAGACAGGCATCCGAGGTCCAAAACTGACGACGAAACCTCTTCTAGGCCAGTCGTCGGTTCTCGGGGAGGCGCTTTCGCATCCCCTGACACCCGCTCCTTCAGAGCCACAGGCCACTTCCGACTTCCACTTTGAGACATCTAGGCCTCTGGATACTCAAGATATTGGGCCTACGAAAACTAATCCCTCAGATGGATCCGGAGCCGCTGAGCAGGCAATGGCTTCTGAGGGTGTTTCCAGACCTTCACAACTTACCCTTAAAACAACGGCCAAGACAAAGGTACCATTAAAGACAAATAAACAAGTACAGCATTCTCCTGGACAGTCCTCCATGCCTAAGAAACAGATGCTTAAAATGGCCGAAGACCTCATTACTCTAATCAGGGGTTCCCATCCCCCTCCTGAGAAAAGGCCTAGGCAGGATACAGACTATGATTCCTCTGATCAGGTTTCCATTTCCTCTGATTCCTCTTGAGACCAGGGATGCTCTCTATCCCCCTATGAGGACTCTGATGCTGAAGAATCTATCCCTTCAGCCTCTCCTCCTGAGGATTATTCTTTTGGGGAAACTTTACATACCATGAGGGAGCATTTCCATTGGGAAAGTCAGGATTACTCAGAATCCAAGAAAAGGCTCAGGGATTTCCTTTTATTGCCTCAGCACAGGCCCCTGGCTATTCCATCTGTGCTAGATATTGTGGATGATGTGTTCTCTGAATCCAGCCTATCTCCTGAGTCTTTGCCCCCTGCTCCAGCCAAGCCAGATAGGTATTATAGAGTCCCTGACTCTCACAAGTTTCTTTACAAAAACCCTTCTGCTGATCCACAAACTATTTCCCAGGGTCCAAAAGGGGTTAAGGCTTCCATTGCAAAAAATCCAGTACCCTCTGACAGAGATTCCAGAGCTTTGGATAGATGGGGGAAGAAAGTATACACTTCTGCAACTTTAGCAGTAAGAGCTTTAAATTGCCAATTTCACATGCTTAAGTACCAACAATATTTAATGGCTCAGTTAAAACAGAAAATGCTTGCAAGCTCAGAAGCTCCTGATTGTAAAGAAATGCAGGATTTATTGCATGCAGTTGAACAGGTGGGAAAACATACTCTGCAATGTGGTTTTGATTCTTTAGAGGCCTCTTGTAGAACAGCAGTTACAGGTTCTGTGATTCGAAGACATGCTTGGTTAAAAGAACAGAGTTTACCTGATCATGTTAAGGCAAAATTATTGGATGCTCCTTTACAACATGATACCTTGTTTGGTGTTAAGGCAGAAGAGGTGTTAAAGAAAATGGAGGATAAAGCTAAATCTATGCAAACAGTCAAGGATTTCTTGCAGGTACAGCCACCTCGGTTTAGCAGAAATTGGCCAACAAAGAATTGGTCCTTTCCAGTGTCAGACAGGCCACAGAGAGGCAGATACAGACACCCAAGAGGCAGATCTCAACCCCAAGCCACAAACAGACCACAACAGTGGGGCACCTCAACCCCAAAAGGAGGTGAGGACAAGTCTGAACCTTACAGGAAACAGTCACAATGACTTTCCCCTTAGTACGTCAAGCATGTCCCTTTTGGAAGCCCCCTTAGGGGGAAAACTAGCACTTTTTTCTCAAAACTGGCAAACAATCACCCAAGACAAATGGGTTCTGAATATTGTCTCTCAAGGTTACAGGTTCCACTTTCATACTTTACCAAGGCTAAAAGGAATGTCAGACCTGCCAAAAAATCAATGGGCAGAGGCATAAAAACAAATGTCAGCCCTCATGGACATGAGAGCTATTCAAAAAGTACCACAACAGGAACAAGAACAAGGATTTTACTCAAGACTCTTCCTGGTCCCCAGAAAGGACAAGGCCTGGAGGCCCATATTAGACCTTTCAATTCTGAATACTTACCTGGATATTCCGAAATTCAAAATGTTGACATTACAGCAGCTTCTACCCATGCTGGGCAAGAAGGCTTGGCTTGTTACTCTGGACCTCAAAGAGGCATACCTGCATGTCCCTATCAGACAAAATTGCAGAAGATACCTCAGATTCAAAGCTGGTACAATGCACTACCAATTCTCTGCACTGCCCTTTGGCTTATCTACTGCGCCCAGGGTCTTCACAAAGTGCCTGGCACCAGCAATTGCATTTTTCAGACAAAAAGGAATTCAAATATATCCATACTTGGACGACTGCCTCATTCAAGCAGAGACAAAGGACATTCTTCTACAGCATCTGGCGTTTGTAAAAAGGTTGCTAATTTCTCTAGGGTACACAGTAAACGAAAAGAAGTCAAAACTAGTGCCCTCACAACAGATTATATTCCTGGGTGCCAGTTTAAATACAACAGCCCAAATGGCTTACCTCATGCCAGACAAGTTCAACTAACTCAATATTTTCAACTCCTGGCAAAAAAAGTTCCATCTCCCTGCAAGAAAAATTCTGCAGGTCCTGGGATTCATGGCATCCTGCATACTACTAATACCATATGCCAGACTGCATATGAGGAAATTACAATGGTACCTAAAAAGTGTTTGGACTCAACATGCTCACAGTTTAGAAGCAGTAATACCAATGATTCCCTGCCTACAACAGGAATTTCGATGGTGGGCACAGGCATGTCACCTAAACAAGGGTCAGCCTTTTACCCAACCTACAGCCAGGCAAACTCAACAGATGCTTCGGATTATGCCTGGGGAGCACACATGGCAGGAAAATGCATTCAGGGCAAGTGGACCACAGACCAGATGCATCTTCACATCAATCAAAAAGAGATGTTGGCTTTTAAAAATGCCCTAACAGCTTTCAAGGACCTTCTACATCCAGGACAATTATTACTAAAGACAGACAACACCACAGTAATGTGGTACATAAACAAGCAAGGGGGCATTCATTCTTATCCCCTATGCAGGCAAGCCATGACCTTGTGGAACACAGCTCTAACGTTATCAAGTTCACCTGCAAGCACAATTCCTGCCAGGAAAGAAAAATACTCTGGCAGACGATCTAAGCAGAAATATTATGGACCCTCACGAATGGAAATTGAATCCACAAATCTTCATCATGGTAACGCAAAAATGGGGATGCCCAGACATAGATCTTTTTGCCTCCCCACTGAATTGCCAACTACAAAAATTCTGCACAAGGACTTATCACAAACAAGCATGGGAAGTGGATGCTCTTTTGTTCAGCTGGAAAAACCTAAAAGTTTATGCCTTCCCGCCACTGCCTCTCCTATCAAAGGTACTCCTAAAAGCCAGACAAGAAAAAACACAGATTATCCTGATTGCTCCAGACTGGCCACGCCAGCACTGGTATCCTATCTTAAGGAACTTGGCTCAAGGCCCACCATGGATTTTGCCTCAAATTCCACACCTTCTGACTTAACAAAACAATCAGATCCTGCACGGTCAGCTCAAAACCCTAAACCTGGCTGCATGGCAGATACATTAGTCAAACAGGCAACACCTCTCTCTAAAGCTGTTATGGATGTCATTTTGGAGGCCAGGAGGCCTAGCACCAGGAAAGCTTACTCAGAAAAATGGTAGAGATTCTGTGCCTGGAACCAGGCTCAAAACCTTGACCCTCTTGTTCCAAACATTCCTCAGATTTTACAATACTTAACTGAGATGCTGGACAGAGGCCTATCCTTCTCATCAATTAAGATCCATGCCTCTGCCATTTCAGCACATTACAACACGGATCCTCCTTTATTCTCTCATCCCTTGCTAAAGCAGTACCTCAGAGGGGCTAAAAACATAAGACCGCCCCGGAGAGCACCAACACCAACTTGGGACCTCAATTTAGTTTTGGAAAAACTGACCCTACCACATTTTGAGCCAGCCAATACAGCCGATCTAAAATTTTTATCGGAAAACAGCTCTGCTCCTGGCAGTAATGTCAGCACGAAGAGTCTCAGAGCTACAGGCATTAATGGCAGTGGAACCTTTTATAATTTTTCATCAGGACAGGGTATCTTTAAGGACAAACCCTACCTTTATGCCAAAGGTGGTATCTAGTGTGGCTCTTGACCAAACCATCCATTTGCCAACTTTTTATCCAAACTCCCAGAATAAAGGGGAGAAACATCTGCATTGTTTGGACATACACAGGCAGCTACACTTCTGCTTGGACAAAACAAAAGCTTTCAGGAAAACTGAGCAACTGTTTGTAGCATGTGCTGCAGGATCACAGGGCAAGGCTATCTCAAAGCAGACTATATCCAAAATGGATAGGACACTGTATTCGGTACTGCTACACACAGCATGGAAAATCAGTCCCAAATAACATTAGGCCACATTCCACCAGGGCAACAGCCACTTCAACAGCCTTTCTCAGAGGAGTACCTACCAAGGAAATTTTGGAGGCTGCAACTTGGAGTTCAGTGCACACCTTTACCAAGCATTACCACCTGCCTCTTTGCTCTAAATCCAGAGCAGGATTTGCCACTGCAGTTCTGCAGAGCCTCGTAGCCAATCCTAACTCTTTAAAGACCAGCCACCCAACCTTAGCTTTGGGATTCTACCCAAGTGTAATGACTGCAGCAGTGTAACATGATGAACATAGTACAGTTTTGTACCTACCATAAATGTAGATGTTCGAGTGTTCACACTGCTGCAGTCCAGGTTACCCTCCCTCCATCCCCTCTGAACTAGCTGGACTTACCTATACCTTTCTATCCTATACAACCTTTGTGGTGTATTTCCTTGTAACTGAAGGTATTGTTTTTATTTTATATATATATATATATATATATATATATATATATATTTTTTTTTTTTTTTGATTAGCAATATGTATTGCCTGCCTACTTGGGGGGGCACCTGACATCTGGGGCAAGAAAAACTGAAGAAAATGGCATCGGATGCATCTTGTATACCCCTGGTGCACTGATGTCAGGGAAGAAGCAACAGCAACTGACGCCCGACCAAGACTTTGGAACTCTGGCTGACTACGGGACCGCCTGACGGCAGATAACAAAAGTGTAATGACTGCAGCAGTGTGAACACTCGAACATCTACATTTATGGTAGGTACAAAACTGTACTTTTCCGTACCTGGATGACTGGCTCCTTTCTGCCATCACCAGGCATCTACTCCTACAAGCCAGAGACGCCACGATCAAACTGTGTCAACAATTAGGCATAACTCTAAATTGGGGAAAGTCTGCCTTGTTGCCCTCGCAGCGTGTCACCTTTATAGGCGCCGAGTTAGACACCGTGCTCATGAGGGCATCCTTACCAAGAGAAAGGATTCTAAGTTTACAACAGCAGGTGTACGCGTTACTCCCTTTGAGAAGAGTGAAGGCAAGATTGATCCTCAAATTGTTGGGCACGATGGCTGCTACAGTTATGCTGGTTCCTTTGGCGAGGCTACACATGAGGGTCCTTCAATGGCTACTCTTCTCCCAGTGGTCTCTGCAACATCTTCCTCTTTCTCATCTCATAATAATCACAGACAGGTGCAAGCAGGATCTACATTGGTGACTTCACACCAGCAACCTTGACATGGGAAAATCCTTCGTTCCGTCCCCTCCGGTTGCCACAGTGACCATGGACGCCTCCCAGATTGGGGGGGGCATTATCTAGGCAGGACAGTCCAAGGCACGTGGCAGGAACACGAGATGCATTTGCATATCAATGTCCTGGAGATGAGCAGTGCTACTAGCGTTGCAAGCACTTCAGAGCTTTCTTCCTCTCGGGACAATTGCGATCCACACAGACAATATGTCGGTGGTATGGTATCTAAACAAACAGGGAGGAACCAAGTCGTATCCCCCTTTGCAGAGAGGCCATGCGAGTGAGGCAGTGGGCAGTGGCTTCCCAACATTTTCATGTAACAACGCACATTCCGGGGAAGTCCAGTGTGATTGCCGACAGGTTGAGCAGAGCTATTCTGATGCCTCACAAGTGGTCCCTGAACAATCAGGTTGCGGAGCAGATTTTCTGCAGGTGGAGTCAGCCTTGCTGTGACCTATTTGCCAGCCCCCTCAATACCAAATGCAGCAGCTACTTCACCCTTATCCCCCCTCAGGGGGAGTCGCTCAGGGTCACTCTAGTTCACGATTGGCCCTCCAGTCTACTGTATGCCTTCCCTCCTGTTCCTCTGCTGACAAAGGTTATTCAGAAAACACAATCTTTGGGAAGCAAAATGATTCTGATTGCTCCACACTGGCCTTGTCAAATTTCGTTCCACTTCCTCCATCCTTACCTAGTGGATGCCCCCTGGATTCTGGACCCACAACCAGATTTGCTGACTCATGTCAGGGCAGCTCCATCCCTCTCTTCAGACCCTCCGGCTGACAGCCTGGCTCCCCCGCTTCCATCATTAGTCAGGCTTCATCATTTTTCGCCGGAAGTGGTTCGTATTCTGTCTTCTTCCCATAAGCCTTCCACCAGAAAAATGTATTCCAGCAAGTGGAAGAGATTTTCCATCTGGGCGCATGCAAGACAAATTGATACTTATACAGCTCCAATTTCGTCAGTCCTAGAGTTCCTCTCCATGCTTTTCAACCAAGTATCAGCAGCTGCAACTATTAAAGTCCAGTTGGTGGCTATTTCCACTTTTCACGTCGCTGATGAGCCTAGTCTGATGGCACACAGACTTTGTAAGGCATTCCTGAAGGACACTATGCTGCTTCGCCCTCCAGTTTTTGAACCAGTTATGCCTTGGGACTTAAATTTTGTTCTACAATATCTCACTTCACCCCCCTTTGAGCCTGCAGCCACTTGTGATTTAAAATATTTGACTTGGAAGACAATCTTTTTAGTAGCCATCACTTCAGCCAGACGTGTCTCGGAGCTTCAAGCCTTATCAGTTAGACCACCTTACTTGATTTTTCATAAGGACAGGGTTTCTCTCAGACCTAACCCTTCCTTCCTACCGAAAGTGGCATCCGTCAGTAATCTAAACCAATCCATTGAACTACCTGTATTCTTTCCAGAGTTCTCGAACAAGGCAGAATTTAGATTTCATCAGCTGGATGTGTACATACAATTACGATTCTGTTTACATAGAACGAAGGATCTCAGAAAATCGGATCAGTTGTTGTCTCATTTTCAGAAAACAGGATTGGGTCTCCTGTTTCCAAAGTCACTTTGTCCAGATGGATTTCCAGTTGCATTTCATTCATTTATGCTTCAGGTGGCAAGGATTTACCATTTTGAGTGAAAGCTCATTCTACCCGATCTGTTTACATCTACAGCTTTTCAGGCCAGGTCGTCTGTGGATGATATTTGTGCTGCGGCTACATGTTACTCGCTACAAGTTGGATTTGGTGTCCAGAGGCAGGTCTTCCTTTGGTTCCACAGTGCTCAGGAGTATTTTCCACTGAACCTCCCAGGATTCAGGTGCTGGGGACGCTGTCCCACGGGTAAGAATGTAGGTGAGATTGGACTACATAACATCAAGAAGTTATGTGCTCACCATAACGTTCGATGTATGTAGTCCATCTCGCCTCACATACTTACTTACAACCCCCCTCCTTCCCCCATCCTGGAGGACCTAGGGGTTACGTATGGTTTCAAATTCCTTTCTGGTTAGTATGTTCTTCCTTCTCTATATGTTGTTGTATGTAGAGAAGTGAATGATTAGCTCGCAGCAAACAAGATCTGGGGAAAGGGAGCAGTGCAGCATGGGATACCTTCTTAGCCCAGCCAATTGAAAGACTTCGAGCTAGAGTATTGCCGAGTCGGAGCCGAGGTTTGGCTCCGAACCCACGGGTAAGAATGTGAGGCGAGATGGACTACATACATCGAACGTTATGGTGACTACATAACTTCTTGATCATGCTGGTTAGGGGAAGCCAGCCTTCTCCTGCTAAAAGGAAAAGAGACTTGCCCCAGCAGCTTTAACTGACCAAGAGTTCGATGACTCTGAGGTTTCTGAATATGAAGACATGCCTTTATCTGCCTATGAAGATTCAGATGCAGAGGAATCCATTCCTTCTGCTTCCCCGCCAGAGGATTTTTCTTTTGGTGAATCCCTACATACTTTGAGAGAGCATTTCCACTGGGAATGCCAGGATTATCCTCAGTCCAAAAAGAAACTCTGGGAATTTTTTAGATTTACCACAGCCAAGACCCTTGGCTATCCCTCCTGATGTTCATCGCGTTTCACTGTTGCAGTCATTACACTTGGGTTATCCTGCTGGCAGGCGACCCGCAGTTGGCCCGAGTTCCAAAGTCTTGGTCCGGCGTTGGTTGCTGTCACCTCTTCCCTGACGTCAGTGCGCCAGGGGTATAAAAGTTGCAACCAACGCCATTTTCTTCAGTCTTTCTTGCCGTGCAGTGCCCGAACCAAAAGCAGTTTGCAAGTGCCTGTCGGCCGACTCCTGAGATTTTCAAAATTGAATTTCAGAACTGAAGTCTTCAACAAAGCTAAGTACCCCGTTGGGGAAACTTTTTCTTGCTCCAGACCGATGTCAGTAAAAGTTAATAATTGTATTTCTTGTGGGAAGCAAATACCTCATAAGGACTTTCACTCTTACTGCATTCCTTGCCTAGGCCCTGACCACGACGTTACTAGTTGTCGGGTTTGTGCTAGATTCATTAAACGTCGGTTTGATTTTTCTTTACATTATTTTGGAAGAAGATTTAATTACATAATGCCGTTGGAACAACTGACTACTGGAATGTACAAAAAACGCAAAGACAAAGAAAAAGACAGGCATCCGAGGTCCAAAACCGACGACGAAGCCTCTTCTAGGCCAGTCGCCGGTTCTCAGTGAGGCGCTTTTGCAGCCCCTGACACCTGCTACCTCAGAGCCACAGGCCGTAACAGACAGCCACGTGGAGACACTGAGGCCTGTGGAAACTCAAGGTATTAGGCCTACGGAAACTATACCCTCAGATGGGTCCAGAGCCGCTGAGCAGGCACCGGTTTCTGAGGGTGTTTTCAGACCTTCACAGCTTACAATTAAAGCTACTACAGCAGCAGAGGCAAAGTCAAAAACACCATTAAAGACAAGGAATCAAGTGCAGCATTCTCCAGAACAGTCATCCATGCCAAAGAAACAGATGCTTAAAATGGCCGAAGACCTTATTACTTTAATCAGGGGCTCCCATCCCCCTCCTGACAAAAGGCCTAGGCAAGACACTGATTATGATTCCTCTGATTCTTCTTCTGACCAGGGCTATCCTCTCCCTCCCTATGAGGACTCTAATGCTGAAGAGTCCATTCCTTCAGCCTCACTGCCTGAGGATTACTCTTTTGGGGAAACTCTGCACACCATGAGGGAGCATTTCCATTGGGAGAGCCAGGATTACTCCGAATCCAAGAAAAGGCTCAGAGATTTCCTTTTATTGCCTCAGCGCAGGCCCCTTGCTATCCCCCCTGTGCTTGATATTGCAGATGATGTTTTTTCTGAATCCAGTCTCTCTCCAGATTCTTTACCCCCTACATCAGTAAAGCCAGACAGGTACCACAGGGTCCCTGACTCTCATAATTTTCTTTACAAAAACCTCGCTGCCGACCCAGAAACTATTTCTCAGGGTCCTAAAGGGGTTAAAGATGTTCTTCGTCTTCCCTTGCTGCAGTCCTGACAATTGGGTATAGTCCGCGTCCCAGTCGGCCCGAATACCAGAGTATAAGGCTGACGTCGGTCATGGCGCCAGACTGGCGTCAGTGCGTCAGAGTACTAATCGCATGACCGGCGCCATTCCTCAGTCTTTTTGCATGGTCCGATGCAGAAGCAATTTTGCGAGTGCAGGTTGGCGTTCTGAGATTTTCGAAACCGGAGTTTCAGACCGAATACAGAGTTGGCTAAGTAACCCGTTAGAACATTTTGGTTTTTCTTGCCTCAGTATTTAACGGATGTCAGAAAAAGTGAATAACTGTATTTCTTGTGGGAAGCAGATACCGCATAGGGATTATCATACATTGTGTATACCTTGTTTAGGGCCTGAGCACGGCGTTGTTGGTTGCGCTCTTGTGCTAGATTTAACAAGCGCACTATTAAGAGGAGGCTTGATTGTGCTAGGTTAGTGTTTGGGAAGCGTTGCAATTATACTATGCCGTCGGATGCTCCGGCCTGCTTCATCTAAGAAGCGCAAGGACAAAACAGTGAAGTCTAGGGTGAGGAACCGGCAGTCCCGGACGTCGGTCCTTTAGAAGGCTCAGGGGAGCCAGAGGTTTTGCCAGGAGTCTCTATGGAGTCTCAGGCAGATACTTTACTGTTACAGGATGTGCCCTCTCAGGAGGTAGGCCAGGCTGAGGGGGCTTCTCAGGTAACTGTTCTTCCCTCTCTTCCCAAGGTAGTTAGGGCCTCTCCTTCTGTTGCCAAAGCTTCTTTTAGAGGACGGCCAAGTTCAGCTTCTGGGGCTTCTCCTAGCATTTCGGGCTCTGTGCCTAAGAAACATATGCTTAAAATGGCAGAAGATTTGATTACTCTGATTAGAGGTTCTATGCCCCCACCTGATAAGAGGCCTAGGGTGGAACAGGAGTTTGATAGTTTTGAACAGTGTTCACAGGCTTCAGAGTCTTCTGTGGAAGACTTGCCAGAGTTTCCTACTTATTCTGATTCTGATGTGGATGATTCCACTCCTTCAGCTTCTCCTCCTGAGGATTTTTCATTTTCAGAGACTCTTCACTCCATGAGGGAGCACTTTAAATGGGAAGGCCAAGATTACTCTGACTCCAGAAAAGGCTTAGGAATTCTGTTTTTGCCCCAGCATAGGCCCTTAGCTATTCCTCCTGTGTTGAATGTGGTGGAGGATGTTTTGCAGAGGCTTCTCTGAACCCTGATTCCTTGCCTCCTGCTCCTGTTAAGCCTGATAGGTATTATAGGGTGCCCGAAGCTCATAAGTATTTGTTTAAGAGTCCCAGGGCGGACCCAGAAACTGTTTCTCAGGGGCCTAAAGGTGTTAAAGCTTCTGTGGTTAAAATCCTGTACCCTCTGATAAAGAGGCAAGGGCTTTGGATAGGTGGGGTAAGAAAGTATATACTTCTTCCACTCTAGCCATGAGGCGTTGAATTGTCAATTTCATATGCTGAAATATCAGAATTATCTCCTTTCACAATTGAAATCTAAGGTGGATGCTTTGGCGGAAGGTATTGAGTGTAAAGAATTGCTGGATTTGGTTCATGTGTCTGAACAAGTGGGTAAGCATTCTTTGCAGTGTGGTTTTGATGCTGTTCAGGCCTCCTCGAGGGTGGCTGCTACTAGTTCTGTTCTTAGCAGACATGCATGGATGAAGGATCAGAATTTAGCTGAGCATGTTAAGACCAGGATTTTGGATGCTCCTTTACAGTCTGATGTGTTGTTTGGACCGCCTGTGGAAGCAGTTTTAAAGAAAATGGAGGACAAAGCTAAGTCTATGCAGACTGTTAAAGATTTTGCAGGTGCAGCCTCCAAGTTTAGTAGAAATTGGCCTGCTAAGGGGTGGACATATCCTGCTTATGGTTCCCAGTCTAGGGGTAGGTCTAGACGTGGTAGGGGCAGGGCTCAAGGTTCGTTTAGGCCTAGATCAGACAGTTCACCTGCTCAGACTTCTGGTGAGGGCAGGGGTCAGTCCTTTCGTAAGCAGAACCAATGACCTGCCTTTTCAGCTGCCAGTGGATTCTCGTCTGGCAGCTCCTTTGGGAGGAAGATTGTCTCTTTTCAAAGAAAATTGGGATTTAATCACTCAAGACAGATGGGTGCTGGATATCATTCATCACGGGTACAGATTTTATTTCCACACAATGCCCCTTTCAAAGGCATGCCAGATGTTCCTCCTCCACAAAGAAAAGAGGCTCACAAGCAAGTTTCTCAGTTACTCCAGATAGGGGCTATTCAGCCAGTCCCTGTGTCAGAAAGGGGCTTGGGATTTTATTCTCGCCTGTTCCTAGTACCAAAGAAGGGGAACACGTGGAGACCAATTTTGGATTTATCTATCCTCAACACTTAACTGGACATTCCCCAGTTCCACATGTTGTCCTTACAGCAACTGTTACCTCTGCTGGGCAAGGATCACTGGATGGTAACTTTGGATCTCAAGGAAGCTTACCTTCATGTGCCCATAAGGCTAAGTTGCAGAAAGTATCTCGGTTTGAACTGGAGATTTTCATTATCAGTTCTCTGCATTGCCCTTTGGCTTATCTACTGCCCAGAGTATTCACAAAGGTTCTGGCTCCAGTGATAGCTTACTTCAGACTTCAAGGCATTCAAATTTATCCTTACTTGGACGACTGCCTGATTCTGGCTCAAGAAAAGGAACACCTTCTACAGCATCTGGAATATGTCATAGCAGTGCTAAGATGCCTAGGGTATTCTGTGAGCGAAATAAAGTCCAGTCTAGTACCCTCTCAAGACATGTGCTTTCTGGGTGTGAGACTGAATACAGCAGCCCAGATGGCCTTTTTAACCCCGGACAAACAAAAGAGTCTGTCACTTTACTTCCATCAACTATCTCATCAGTCCGTGCTGACTGCAAGGACAGTCCTTCAAGCATTAGGGTTCATGGCATCTTGTATTCTGGTGCTTCCCAATGCCAAACTGCATATGAGGAAGCTGCAATGGTATCTCAAAATGTATGGACACAGCACTGCCAAGATTTGGACACTGTCATTCAAATAATACCTTGCCTTCAAAGGAATTCTTGTGGTGGGCTCAGGAATGTCACCTAAACAAGGGACTCTCTGTGACCCGGCCAGAGGCGAGTCAGATTTTAACGACAGATGCCTCGGACACTGCTTGGGAGCTCATCTAAATGGAAAGTGGATACAAGACAAGTGGCCTGCCAGACTACAGCATCTACATATCAACATGAAGGAGATGTTAGCAGTCCAGTTTGCATTGATGGCGTTCAAGGAGTTACTTCTTCCAGGGCAGGTGTTGATTCTGACAGACAACACAACTGTCATGTGGTACATCAACAAGCAAGGGGAACACATTCTTATCCTCTATGCAGGCAAGCAATGATTTTATGGGAGACTGCGTTAAGCCTGCAACTGACTCTTCAGGCAAGGTTTCTGCCAGGAGCACAGAACTCCCTAGCAGATGTATTAAGCAGACAAATCATGGATCCCCACAGTGGAAACTGGATCTTCATGTATTTCAGAAATTGACAGTGTCATGGGGAACTCCAGACATAGATCTGTTAAGCTTCTCCACTAAACCACCAGCTGCCAAAGTATTGCACAAAGGGGTTTCATCACACAGCTTGGAAAGTGGATGCTCTGTCTTTCAGTTGGAAAAACCTTCATGTCTATGCCTTTCCACCTCTACCTCTTCTTCCAAAGGTATTACTAAAGGTCAGACAGGACAGGCCAAGGATGATTTTGATAGCTCCAGATTGGCCTCGGCAACACTGGTACCCACTTCTAAGGAGTCTTGTAAAGAAGCCTCCATGGCCTTTACCTCTGATTCCTCATCTGTTATCTCAGAAGGACGGTCATCTGCTCAATGTCAAGCTTCCATCTCTTCATCTCACAGCTTGGCATATTCTGTGTTGAAGCATGGTAGGTCTCAGCTTCCTCAACAAGTTTTAAATGTGATTATGGAAGCTAGAAGGCCTAGTACTAGGAGAGTGTCACATGAAAAATGGAAGAGATTTTTATTTTGGAGTACAGCAAAGAATTTGGAGATTTCAGAGCCTAATTTGAGTGTGGCTCTTCAATATCTTACTGAATTATTGGACAAAGGTTTGTCTTTCTCTTCCATAAAGATTCATGCTGCAGCAATTTCAGCTCACTATGATTGTGACCCACCTTTGTTTTCGCATCCTTTGTTCAAGCAGTTTCTTAGAGGGGCAAAGAATATAAGACCCCCAAGAGCTCCTACTCCTGCTTGGGATCTCAATTTTCTGTTGGAAAAACTTACTCTACAACCTTTTGAGCCTGCAGCTACTGCTGAATTGAAATATTTGTCATGGAAGACTGCTTTTCTGTTGGCTATTACTTCTGCAAGAAGGGTGTCTGAGTTGCAGGCCCTTATGGCAGTAGAGCCCTTTTGATTTTCCATAAGGACAGGGTATCATTACGCTAATCCTTCCTTTATGCCTAAGGTGGTTTCTAGTGTGGCTTTAAACCAAACTATTCATTTGCCCTCGTTTTTGCAGATCCTCAAAATAAAGGGGAAAAGATTTTGCACACTTTAGATGTACACAGGCAATTGCGTTATTATTTGAGCAGGACTAAAGATTTTAGGCAGTCTCAGCAGTTACTTGTTTCTTTTGCTTTAAGTTCACAGGGCAAGCCTGTGTCAAAACAAACTATTTCTAGGTGGATTGGCTTTTGCATTGCATTTTGTTATTCCCATCATGGCAAAGAGGTTCCAGCTGGGATTAGGCCTCATTCCACTAGGGCTACTGCCACTTCAACGGCATTTCTAAGGGGGGTGGCAACTAAGGATATTCTGGAGGCAGCTACTTGGAGTTCAGTGCATACTTTCTCTAGGCATTATCACCTGCCTATATACTCTAAGACTAGAGCTGGTTTTGCCACAGCTGTTTTACAAGGCATGTTGTCAGCTCCTGCTACTTTATAATTTGCCAGCCTCCCTTACCTCTGCTTTGGGATTCTACCCAATTGTCAGGACTGCAGCAAGGGAAGGCGAAGAACATAGTACAGTTTTGTACCTACCATAAATGTAGATGTTCGAGGATTCCCTTGCTGCAGTCCAATTTACCCTGTTTCCTTCCCCTCTGTGTTTCAGGGTGGTTGTGTAGGTGAGTTTACATGCTTATATTTTTGTATATATTACTGTATATATTGTACATGTTTTTTTGCAGGTTGTTTTGGGACTTGTCTTTTGGGTCTTCTGGCATCTGGGGCAAGAAAAGACTGAGGAAATGACGTCGGTCATGCGCATTAGTACTCTGACGTACTGACGTCAGTCTAAGGCGGCATGACCGACGTCAGCCTTATACTCTGGTATTCGGGCCGACTGGGACGCGGACTATACCCAATTGTCAGGACTGCAGCAAGGGAATCCTCGAACATCTACATTTATGGTAGGTACAAAACTGTACTTTTCCACTGCCAAAAATCCTGTCCCCTCAGATAGGGATTCCAGAGCTCTGGACAGATGGGGGAAAAAATTTTACACTTCTGCTACTTTAGCTGTAAGAGCTTTAAACTGTCAATTTCACATGCTTAAATATCAACAGTATCTCATGTCATTGTTAAAGCAGAAAATGGTTACAAATATTGAAAGTCCTGACAGTAAAGAAATGCAGGATTTATTGCATGCAGTTGAACAAGTGGGAAAGCATACTCTGCAATGTGGTTTTGATTCATTAGAGGCTTCTTGTAGAGCCGCAGTTACAGGCTCAGTTATTCGAAGACATGCTTGGTTGAAAGAACAAAGTTTACCTGACCATGTAAAAGTAAAATTATTGGATGCTCCACTACAGCATGATACTTTGTTTGGTGTTAAGGCAGAAGAGGTGTTAAAGAAAATGGAGGATAAAGCAAAGTCAATGCAAACTGTGAAAGATTTCTTACAGGTTCAACCACCTAGATTAAGCAGAAACTGGCCTTCAAAAATTGGTCCTTTCCAGTGTCAGACAGGCCACAAAGAGGCAGATACAGATGCCCAAGAGGGCAGATCTCAGCCCCAAGGCTCCTACAGACCTAAACAATGGGGTGTTTCAGCCCCCAAAGGAGGAGAAGACAAATCACAACCTTATAGGAAACGGTCACAATGACTTCCCTCTGCAAATGCCAAGCTCTTACCAGTTGACAGCATCCCTAGGGAGAAATCTAGCACTTTTCTCAAAAAATTGGCACATAATCACCCAAGACCAGTGGGTGCTGAATATAGTTTCTCAGGGGTACAGGTTCCACTTCCACACGCTTCCAAAACCAAAAGGTATGCCAAACCTGCCACAAAACCAATGGGCAGAGGCACAAAAACAGATTGCTGCTCTTATGGATATGGGAGCTATTCAAAAAGTTCCACAAGAAGAACAGGGCCAAGGATTTTACTCACGACTTTTCTTAGTACCCAGAAAAGACAAAGCCTGGCGACCAGTACTGGACCTGTCAATCCTGAATACTTTCCTGGATGTTCCAAAATTCAAAATGTTATCACTACAACAACTTCTGCCCATGCTGGGCAAGGAGGCTTGGCTAGTTACTTTGGATCTCAAGGAGGCATACTTACACGTCCCAATCAGACAATCGTGCAGAAGGTACCTCGGATTTATAGCAGGCTCAATGCATTACCAATTCTCTGCACTGCCCTTTGGCTTGTCTACTGCGCCCAGGGTCTTCACAAAATGCCTGGCACCAGTAATTGCATTTTGCAGACAAAAAGGAATTCAAATATATCCCTACTTGGACGACTGCCTTATTCAAGCAGAGAGCAAGGACATTCTTCTAAAGCACCTGTCGTTTGTAAAAAGATTGCTAATTTGCCTAGGGTACACAGTAAACGAAAAGAAATCAAAACTAGTGCCCTCTCAAGAGATAATATTCCTGGGTGCAAGCTTAAATACAACTGCCCAGATGGCTTATCTCACGCCAGACAAACAAAGGCAACTGACTCATTACTTTCAAATGATGGCAACAAAGACCCAGCTCCCTGCAAGAAAAATTCTGTAGGCACTGGGTTTCATGGCATCTTGCATTCTACTAATTCCATATGCAAAACTGCATATGAGGAAACTACAATGGTATCTAAAAAGTGTTTGGACTCGCATTGTCACAGCCTAGAGACAATCATAACCTTGATTCCCTGCCTACAACTGGAGTTTCGATGGTGTTCCCAGGCTTGTCACCACAACAAGGGACAGCCTTTCACCTTACCTGCAGCCAGGCAGACAATAACAACGGATGCATCGGATTATGCCTGGGGAGCACATATGGCAGGAAAATGTATTCAGGGCACGTGGCCCAAGGAACAAATGCATCTTCACATCAGTCAAAAAGAGATGCTTGCTGTACAGAATGCCCTGACAGCCTTCAAGGACCTAATACATCCAGGACAACTATTAATAAAGACGGACAATACCACAGTTATGTGGTGCATAAACAAGCAAGGGGGCACACATTCCTACCCCCTATGCAGACAAGCCATGACTTTGTGGAGCACAGCACTGACCTACCAGGTACATCTGCAAGCACAATTCCTACCAGGAACAAAAAATACACTGGCAGACAAACTAAGCAGACATCTCATGGATCCTCACGAATGGAAGCTAAATCCACAAGTGTTCAACATGATAACAAGGGAATGGGGATGCCCAGACATAGATCTTTTTGCCTCCCCTCACAATTACCAAATACAGACATTTTGCACAAGGACTTATCACTCTCAAGCATGGAAAGTGGATGCTCTATCATTCAGCTGGAAAAACCTGACAGTCTATGCCTTCCCTCAGATGCCTCTTCTCACCAAGGTGCTTCTAAAAGTCAGACAAGAGAGGCCAAAAATGATCCTGATTGCACCAGACTGGCCACGCCAGCACTGGTACCCAATCCTAAAGACTTTGTCCCAAGGCCCACCTTGGCCTCTACCTCAAATCCCTCATCTTCTGACACAGCAAAACAATCAGATTCTGCACAGTCAACTCAGAACCTTAAACCTGGCAGCATGGCAGATAATGTAGCCACTCAGACTGCACCTCTCTCTAAAGCTGTTATGGATGTAATTTTGGAAGCCAGGAGGCCCAGCACTAGGAAATCTTATGCAGAAAAATGGAAGAGATTCTGTGCTTGGAACCAGGCACAAGGGCTCGACCCACTACTGCCTAATATACCTCAGATTTTGCAGTACCTGACTGAGATGTTGGACAAAGGCCCATCTTTTTCATCTAATAAAATTCTTGCCTCTGCCATTTCAGCTCATTACAATACGGATCCTCCTATTTTTTCACATCCTCTACTACGACAGTACCTCAGAGGGGCAAAGAATATAAGACCCCCTAGGAGAGCACCAGTACCTACTTGGGACCTCAATTTTGTTTTAGAAAAACTAACACTGCCACCATTTGAACCAGCCAGCACAGCTGATCTAAAATTCTTGTCATGGAAAACTGCTCAGCTCCTAGCAATAACTTCAGCAAGAAGAGTCTTAGAGTTACAGGCATTGATGGCTGTGGAACCTTTCCTCATTTTTCATCAGGACAGGGTTTCTCTTAGGAAGAACCCAACATTCATGCCAAAAGTGGTCTCCAAAGTGGCGTTAAACCAAACCATTCATTTGCCTACTTTCTACCCAAATCCCCAGAATAAAGGGGAAAGACTTCTGCACGCTTTGGATATACACAGGCAGCTACGTTTTTACTTGGACAAAACAAAAGCTTTCAAAAAACTGAGCAACTGTTTGTAGCATATGCTGCAGGCTCACAAGGAAAACCTATTACAAAGCAGACAATCTCAAAATGGATAGGACACTGTATCGGCTTCTGTTATGCACAACATGGCAAATCTGTGCCTAAGGGCATTAGGCCTCATTCTACCAGAGCAGCAGCCACTTCAGCTTACCTTAGTGGAGTACCAACCAAAGACATATTTGAAGCTGCAACCTGGAGCTCACTGCACACTTTTACCAAGCACTACCACCTACCTCTCTACTCTAAATCCAGAGCAGGCTTTGCCACTGCAGTTCTGCAGGGCTTGTTAGCCTCACCAAATCCAATCTAGACTCAGCCACCCAACCTCAGCTTTGGGATTCTACCCAAGTGTAATGACTGCAACAGTGAAACACGATGAACATAGTACAGTTGTGTACCTACCATAAATGTAGATGTTCAAGTGTATTCACTGTTGCAGTCCAGGTTACCCACCCTCCATCCCCCTCTTTGCTGGGACTATTCTGTACTTCTCAACTCTATACAGCCTTTGTGGTGTATTTGCTTGTAGATGAAGGAAATGTTTATAGTAATATATGCATGGTTGTTTGGCATATTTTTATCGTTTCAGCCTTCCTATCTGGAGGCACCTGACATCTGGGGCAAGAAAAACTGAAGAAAATGGCTTCGGTTGCAACTTTTATACCCCTGGCACACTGACGTCAGGGAAGAGGCGACAGCAACCGACGCCGGACCAAGACTTTGGAACTCGGGCCGACTGCGGGTTGCCTGCTAGCAGGATAACCCAAGTGTAATGACTGCAACAGTGAGTACACTCGAACATCTACATTTATGGTAGGTACACAACTGTACTTTCTGGATGTTGTGGGTGATGTCTGTATGGAATCCGATCTAACTCCTCTGATACTTTACCCCCTGCTCCAAGGAAACCAGACGGTACTATAGAGTCCCTGACTCTCTCAACTTTCTTTTCAAAAATCTTACTGCTGACCCAGAGTTCATCTCCCAAAGACCTAAAGGAATAAAAGCAACTACAGCTAAGTATCCCACCTCTTCAGACGGGGATTCCCGAGCTTTAGATAGATGGGGTAAAAAAGTGTACACCTCTGCAACTCCCGCCATTAGAGCATTGAATTGTCAGTTCCACATGCTGAAATACCAGCAACATACTTTGGAACTTATTAAGCAAAAATGATCTACCTTTCCTGACTGTGCAGAAAATAAAGAATTACAGGAGCTTATGCATTCTGCAAGCCAACTCAGCAAGCATAACCTGCAATGTGACGCCCTAGTAGCATCTTGCAGGGCAGCACAGGTTCTGTACTTAGAAGGCATGCTTGGCTTAAGGAGAAGACCTTGCCAGACCATGTCAAATCAAAATTACTGGACGCTCCTTTGAACAAGGACAATCTGTTTGGCACCAAAGCAGAAGAGGTTTTAAAAAAGATGGAAGAAAAGGCTAAGTTTATGCAGACAGTCAAAGATTTTTTTGCAAGTGCAGCCTCCAAGATTCAGTAGGCATTGCCCCTTGAAACATTGGTCCTTTCCAGCCCCTCTCAAGGCCATCTCAGACTAGACCCAGGGGAAGCAGACAATCCCCAGATTAAAGTCTCAGGGTATGCAGAGATCTAAGTAATGGAGTACCTCCACTTCTAAAACAGGGAGTACTAAGCCACCCCCTTACGGAAAGAATTCACAGTGACATCTCAACTTCACTCCTCACCTCTGCCCAATTGCTCGTGCCCCTAGGAGGAAAACTTGTCCTCCATGCAAAAAACTGGACCTCCATCACCAACGATCGATGGGTCCTCAACATAGTATCCCACGGGTACAAATGTTATTTCCACACGCTGCCAACCCCAAAAGGGTTCCCAGACCTTCCTTCAAACCAGTGGGCAGAGGCACAAAACCAAGTTCATTCCCTGCTCTCTATAAGGGCAATTCAGCGTGTTCCTGCAGAACAGATTGGCCAAGGTTTTTATTCCAGACTTTTCCTGGTGTCCAGAAAAGAGGGCACCTGGCAACCAATCTTAGATCTATCCATTCTAAACACCTTCCTGGTGGTACCAAAATTCAGAATGCTCACCCTACAGCAGCTTCTCCCTATGCTGTCCAAAGATGCCTGGTTAGCCACCCTAGAACTAAAGGAAGCCTATCTGCACATCCCTATCAGGGACTCCTGCAGGAAATATCTACGTTTCAGGGCAGGATCTGTGCGCTATCAGTTCTCTGCACTTCCCTTTGGCTTATCCACTGCTCCCAGAGTCTTCACAAAATGCCTGGCTCCAGCCATTGCCTATTGCAGACAGAGAAAGATTCAAATATACCCTTACTTGGACGATTGCCTGATTCAGGCAGACAGTCAAGAAAAGCTGTTGCAGCACCTGACATTTGTAAAGGACCTTCTAACCTCCCTGGGGTACACTGTCAACGAAAAAAAATCCAAACTAGTCCCCAGTCAAAAAATTGTACTCCTGGGAGCATGCTTGGACACAGCATCCCAGATGGCATTCCTTACTCCAGAAAAACAAGCCTATCTGACAGGCTACTTTGCTTAAATGGCCACCAGAACCCAGCTATTCGCAAGGAAAATCCTGCAGGCTCTAGGGTTCATGGCCTCCTGCATTCTACTAATTCCATATGCCAGACTGCATATGAGGAAACTTCGGTGGTACTTAAAAAGTCTTTGATGCCAACATTCTCAGGACTTGGAAACTATCATACCTTGTCTTAGGACAGAGTTTCTTTGGTGGGCAGCAGCATGCAACCACAACAAGGGACTTCCCTTTACATAACCCCATGCCACCCGGACCCTAACCACAGATGCATCAGACTATGCCTGGGGTGCACGTCTGGACGGCAGGTGCATTCAGGGCCACTGGAGCCCAAACCAAATTCATCTGCACATCAATCAAAAAGAGATGCTAGTTGTTCAGCACGCTCTGACAGCTTTCAGATCCCTACTCTCACTAGGGCCCCTTCTAATAAAAACCGACAACACCACAGTGATGTGTTACATCAACAAGCAGGGGGGAACCCACTCTTACCCACTCTGCAGGCTAGCCATGACCCTGCGGAACACTGCCTTGGCTATGCATATTCACCTGCAAGCTCAATTCCTGCCAGGCAAACAAAACTCTCTGGCAGATGACTTAAGCAGAAATCTCCTAGACCCACACGAGTGGTAATAAGACCACAACACCTTCAGCCTTCTTACCCAGAAATGGGGTACCCCGAAGGTGGACCTATTTGCATCCCTTAAAATCACCAGCTCAGCAAATTCTGTGCCATGGTACCTCACAGCAAGGCCCAGATGCCCTATCCTTTCAGTGGGCAAACCTCTCAATCTATGCATTTCCTTTTCTGCCTCTTCTTACAAGAGTTCTACTCAAGATAAGGCAGGAAAGACCAAGGACAATCCTGATTGCCCCAGACTTGCCACGCCAACACTGGTACCCACTACTGCGCAGTCTGTCACCAGTGCCACCATGGCACCTACCCTAGATCCCAACCCTCCTCACTCAGCAGGAGGGACAGATCTTGCATCCGCAATTGCAAACCCTGAACCTTGCAGCCTGGCTTATTCCTTGAATTCTCCTCCAGTGGCCAGCTTCAGCAAGCAGGTGCTGGATGTCATTCGTTAAGCCAGAAGACCCACTACAAGGAAATTCTATGCTGATAAGTGGAAAAGGTATTGTTCCTGCATTCACTGTAAAGGAGCGGATACAGCATAGCCCTCCTTACCTCTCATCCTGGATTACCTAGCAAACTTACTCCACAGAGGCCTAGCCTTTTCTTCCATAAAGATCCATGCCTCTGCCATCTCTGCTCATTACAGCACTGAGCCCACCTGTCTTCCCTCACCCTCTCATCAAACAGTTCCCGAGAGGGGCTAATAACTTAACGCCACCAAGAAGAGCCCCCACCCCTGCTTGGGACCTTAATTTTGTGTTGGAAAAGCTCACACTACTCCCCCACCCCACCCCTTTGAGCCTGCAGCGTCAGCAGAGTTAAAAATTCCTCTCTTGGAAAACAGCCTTGCTTCTGGCCATCACTTCAGCTAGAAGAGTATCTGAACTGCAAGCACTTGTGGCTGTGGAACCCTTCATTATATTTCATGCTGACAGGGTCTCCCTCAGGACTAAACCTACTTTTATGCCTAAAGTGGTGTCCAGTGTGGCTCTCAACCAATCTATTTATTTGCCCACCTTTTTCCCTAATCTTCAAAATAAGGGGAAAGGATCCTGCACTGTTTAAACATGCACAGACAGTTCAGATTCTACCTTGAATAGGACTAAGCCCTTCAGGAAATCTGACCAGTTACTACTCAGCTTTGCACTAGGGCAGAGGGCAAGGCCATATCAAAACAAACCATCTCAAAATGGATAGCACACTGTATCCATTTATGTTACAAACACCATGGGAAACCACCCCCTCAGGGGGTCAAAATGCATTCCACTAGGGCAACTTCAACCTCTACAGCCTTTCTCAGAGGAGTCCCTACCAGGGACATTCTGGAAGCTGCTACTTGGAGTTCTGTTCACACCTTCACCAAGCATTACCACCTGCCTGTTTTTTCCAAATCCAGGGTGGGCTTTGCAACAGCAGTCCTGCAGGGCATACTAACCAGCCCCAACTCTGCTTGACTGCCTCCACCCATTCTTCAGCTTTGGGAATCAACCCAAGTGTGATGACTGCAACAGTGAAACATGAAGAACATTGTACAGTTGTATAATGTAGATGTTAGTGTATTCACTGTTGCAGTCCTGATTCCCACCCTCCAGCCCCCTTCTCTCTGTGTCTCTCTCTCTCTATCTATTTCTTTTACTCACTCCTTACAGGGCTATTGGTATTTACTTTTTACTGGTGGTGCTTTTTCCACCATAAGTTGGCTCCCTGTTTAGGGGCTCCTGACATTTGGGGCAAGAAAAACTGTTGTAATGGTGTCGGCTGCCTGTTTTTATTCCCCTGACGTCAGTCCTGAAGTGACAGCAACCAATGCAGAAATACTAAGTCTCTGGTATTCCGGGCCGACTGAGGGCTACCCCTGGCAGGATAACCCAAGTGTGATGACTGCAACAATGAATACACCCGAACATCTACATTTATGGTAAGTGTACACAAATGTACTTTTTCCCGTCCTGTAGCTTCAGCTCCAACGGTATAGAGAGGGAGTCTCCCCAGGTCTGTTTGCCTTCCAGGTTGCAGAAAGGGCTTTCTCTAGAATCAGAGAACCTTCTTCTAGAATCCAGGATCCTTCCCAGCCTTCGTCTGAGCTGAGCATTGAGCCCATCCACCCTGCCGTAGGTCATCCTTTCCTGCAAGGCCTCCAGAATATTACCCCACAAAGGGTTCCTCTTTCTTCTGATACTGCCCCTGTACACCCCACAGAGGCGGTCCCTTGCAAGTAAAAGTGCAAGAGGAGATACATAGACTCCCCCCTTGTGTTTCATTCTTTACCAGTGTCTACCTGCTAATATCAAACTTACTTTAATCTCCAGACACAGTCTCCAGTGGTGAATGCAGTCAAACAATCTGTTTCTGAGCATGCCATTCTCTCTCCCCCACCCAATAGCCACACTGACCACAGATGCACCCCAGTTGTGGTGGGGGGACATTACCAGGGAAAGATGCTCCAGGGCTTGTGGTCCCCCAGCAAGGCTAAGTTAAATATCAATGTCGTAGAGATGATTTCTAATGTTGCAAGCCTTTCAGGATTGCCTTCCTCTGGGGATGATTGCATTTCACATAGACAATATGTCAGTAATCTGGTACATCAACAAACAAGAAGGACCCCGATCCTCCTCTTTATGAAGAGAGGCCATGAGGGTTTGGGAGTGGGTAATCTCTTCAGACCACTTTCTGATTGCAACACACATACTGGGGAAAACCAAAGCGCTGGCAGACAGACTCAGCAGATCCATTCCAACTCCTCATGAGTGGTCCGTCAATCCATTAGTAAAGAACAAGATTTTTAGCCGTTGGGGCCCACCTTTGGTTCACCCCTGAACAACAAATGCCACAAGTACTTTGATCTGATCCCCCCAAAGGGGGAGTCACCAAGGGATGCTCTAGTCCACAGTTGGCCCCCCAGGTCTCCTTTATGCTTACCCCCCTCTTCCATTGATTCTGAATTTTTACAGAAAGCCAGCAGGTTGAAGAACTCCGTATTCCTGATTGACCCCTTTTGGCCTCGTCAGGTGTGGTTCCGTTTCCTATGGTCTTACCTCAAGTATCCCCTATGGATACTAGATCCCAGTCAGGATCTCATCTCTCACCCATTGGAACACCAGCATCTCGGTTTCCACATCCTCAGACTGACCGCATGGTTCCTCCACTTCCAATAATTGCAAGAAAGTCCAGGCTAGCTTCCCCAGTCTGTGATGTAATTATGGCTTCCCAGAAGGCCTCCACAAAAAAAAAAAGGTTTGTACCAGTAAATGGCAAAGGATTTCCATGTGGGCCTCTAGGGAGAATGTATTGATCATTTCTCAGCACCTACTTCAGCTTTTCTCCTTTTTCTGAGTTCTCTTTTTCAAAAAGGAGCCAGTTTCTTTACTATAAAACTACAGCTAGCTTCCATTTCTAATTTCCATATGGGAGAAGGGTCATCTTCTCTTTCCTCCTCAATATTGTGTAAAGCTTTCATGAAGGGTATATTTTTACTCAGACCTCCAGTAAAGGACCCTTCACCCACCCTATGGGATCTGACTACTGTCCCTCAGGGCCTTTTCGCAAACCCCTTTGAACCAGCTAGCAGTCGAGACATGAAATATATTTCCTGAAAAACTATCTTTCTGTTAGCCATCACTTCAGCTAAGAGAGTATCCGAACTTCAGGCCTTTGCGGCCAAATTCCTTGTATCATTTTCCACAGACAGGGTGTCCCTATGAACCAACCTTTCCGTTATGCCTAAGGTTGCCACAGAAGCAAACCTTAATCATTTAATTCAATTGACAGTTTTATTCCCCAGTTTTTCTAATAAAGGAGAGTACATGTTGCACCTTCTCGATGTTCATAGACAGTTAAGTTTCTGTCTTCACAGAACAAAAAATCACGGAAAGTCTAACCAGTTAATTTCCTTCTCTCCAAATCATTTGGGTCAAGCAGTTTCCAAAATCACCTTGGTTAAATGATTACAAACTGTATCTCCATTTACTCCCAGAAGGGTTTTGAATTGCTTCAACCTCCAAAAGCCTATTCTGCTAGATCTGTGGCTACTTCATCTGCCTTTTCCTATAGAGCCTCAGTTGATGAAATCTGTGCTGCAACCATTGGGTCTAAGTCTCAAACCTTTGTCTCTCACTACAAATTGGACATTGTCTCCAGAAGCAGGGCATTCTTTGGTTTGACAGTGCTCCAGCATGTCCTTCCTTGAGGGCCATCCAGGAGTTGTGTAGCTGGGGACTTTGATCCAATAGTGCGGAAGAATGAAAAGGACAACATCAGATTTAGGAGTTATATACATACAATAACTTGGTATTTGTGTCGTCAATTTTCACTCTTCCTCACATCACTCCCAACCATCTCCCGGCCCAATCTTTAGAGAAGTTACCTAGAGGTTTTACGGAACCCATAGATGTCCTTCTATTCATATGCTGCTGTATTCATAACGCAAGGAAGTCTGCCTCTGGTCGACTCTCAAACGTCCGGCCATTTTACAAAAAACAGATGCTACCGCTAGGGTGCGTGTGACATCCTGCGTCTCTCTCTGCAGACAGGTACAAAATGGACGTCAGCATGCACCTACGTCAGAACTTTTCTGCCACCTGTGTGACTGCCAGTTCTAGTAGTCACTCCTTCAGAAAAGTGATCTGTGTGCCTCATTCATCTTGTCTGACTTCAGATAAGTAACTCATAGGGGTTTTTTGATTATCCTTTGCTACTGCTTTTGGGTTTCATGTCAGGTAAAAAGGGCAAGTGTAGGTTTGGAAGGCAAATTTCACATAAAGATATGCATGAGCTCTGCCTGTTTTGCTTAGGCCAAGAACATGACCACACTTGTAGTATTTGTCAGACTTTTGTCCCCAAAACCCTCAGAAGTTGCCTAGCTGCCTTAAAACTTTATTTAGAGAACCAGCGACTCAAGCATTTGGTTAAAGCAATGGATCCGATATCAGGTCCCCCGGATGAGCCACCAGTCAAAAAGGTAAAAAAATCAAGGCCTGAACCGACTACTTTGTCCTCCCTTCCAGCGGTACCTCTCGAGGCCAGTGAAGGCGTCTGAGATGGCATCCTTGGACCTTCCTTTGGTGGGTACCCAAGAGGAAACCATTGAAGAAATCTGATGGCACATCCCAAAGGGAATTGTAGGCTTCCAAATCGGTCGCCGAGGGGTAACCTAGGCTCATCATCTCTGAGGGTCCGCTTGGGGTCTCACAAATTGTAGTTTGTGAGGATGTTAGCACACACATTGTGGAGTGCCGACCAGCATCCGGCCCTCCCACTCTTCACCGTATCTCCAATACCATGACGTCGTAGTCCCATAAAAAGAAGCAAAAAAAAACAAACATCTTGCTCCTTCGGTGATGCCTGCATCCATCAAACAACTTCCTGATTGGCAGGCATTCATCCAAGCCCTTTTAAACACCTTCTTGGCCTTATGCCAGGCCCCTATGTCATCTAGCCCTAAAGGTAAACTTGTTCTGGGTGTCTCATCCGAAGAAGAGGATTCGTCAGGGGATGAATTCGTCACTTACACCTCTCATATTGCTTAACCTCTGGGGCACTTTTCCCCAGAGAAGGAGTCCAATGTCACAGATTCCACAGGAGAAGATATTACCTTCGGGGAACTATTGCTCAAATGAAAGAATTCTCCAAGTGGGACAGCAGTCAGGTCACAGAGACCCAAAAGAGGTATTATGACCTTTTGCAAATGGAATCTATCAACCCTTCTGCTGTTCCTCCAGTGCACCCTGACTTCTTGGAAGCCTTCCTGGCTGCCTCCAAGAACCCTAACTCCCAACCTCCTGCACCCAAACATCCAGATAGGTTTTATAAGATCCCTGGGGATGTAAAATTCCTGTATGAAGCTCCTTCTGCCGACCCTTCAGTCATTACTGTGGCTACAGACAAAACTACTAAGCTACTCCTTTCCACCTGTCTCCTGCCCTCTGACAAGGAGAGCAGGTTAATGGAGCATGTAGGGAGAAAGGTCTACACTTCTGCTACGCTAGCAGTAAGAGCAATTAACTACCAAACCCACATGGCCATATACCCCTGGCTCTGCTGGCTGATGTGACAAAACAACTGGGAGACCTTCCTGACTCCCTAGCCAAGGCTAAAATGTCTACTCTGTTGAATTCCTGCACTCAGGCAACTAAGCACTCAAAGTGCAGTCATAATGTAGTAGAGGCCTCATCTAGGGCTGCGGCTTCAGTGTCTGCCATTAGGAGATACTCTTGGCTTAGGTTGTGGCCTCTCCCTAATGACATCAAGTTTAAACTCTTGGACGCACCCCTAAACAATAAAGATTTATTTGTTTCAGCAGCTGCTGACCTCTTCCAAGACCCTCCAAGAGAAGGGCAAGGAGCTACAGGATGAGATATTTTTGTCTCCCCGGTTCCATGCTGCCAAAAAATCTAACCTGCCAAATCCTCCTTTGTGAGAAGGCCTGCAAACAGATGCCAGCCATAAGCAGAAAGGATTCCAGGAAAACAGCCTTCCTCCAGGTCTGCTCCCTCTACTTCTGCTACCAAACAGCTCTTTCAGGGCAAGCCTTGTGGACTGTGTGACTACCAGGCACAAGATTCAGACACCGCACTTTCCATGCATCTCTCTCTCTGCCCCCACCACCAGCTTGGAATCAGGTTACCCAAGGACTCTTGGGTCCTCTCTATAGTAAAACAGGGATACTTCATAACATGGGAGAGCAAACCTACTCCCAAAGGCATTTCTTTACCCTCTCGAGAACCGCTGGCTTCCTTCCTCCTGGTTATTCAGTAGCTCTTCGATCAAGGAGCAATTCAAGAAGTCCCTACACATGCAAGAGGAAAGGAATTCTACTCCAGGATGTTCCTGGTTCCCAGGAAGAAGGTCCTTGGAGACCAATCCTGGATTTGTCCCATCTCAACACCTTTCTCCAAGTTCCCTTCTTTTGGATGCTCACTCTTCCTACCCTTCTTCCCCTGATCCTTCCCCAGGCCTTCTTAGTATCCTTGGATATAAAAGACACCTACTTACACATCCCAATCCATCGCCTCTTCAGAAAATTTCTCCGCTTTTCAGTGAGTTCTGTGCTTTGCCATTCGGTCTCTCTACAGCCCCAAGAGTGTTTATAAAATGCCTGGCACCAGTCATGGCCTTTGCCAGGACAAGGGAATCCAACTCTTACTCTACCTAGACGATATCCTGATCCTGGCCCTGTCAGTTCCAGTGGTACTGCAACACCTAGACTTCACCATTTCCCTCTTGAGGAGTCTGGGGTTCACTATAAATCTCAACAAATCATCCCTGATACCTTAACAGGATCATGTGTTCCTAGGGTGCTGGATCCTAACAGGAAAAATGATGGCCCGTCTTCCCCCAGAAAAAAACTTGTGTCTCACTACTTATTTCAAAAAATTACTCCCTCTAAAAGCCATATCAACCAGGGAGTTTCTCGGGCTCCTTGGATTCATGGCCTCCACCATCCCCATGGTTCCCCTAGCAAAACCGTACATGAGGAAGTTCCATTGGTACTTGAAAACAGTCCGGAAACGACATCTGCCCCCCCTGGAGTTCATGGTTCCAGTGCTTACATGCCTTTCCATGGAATTGTATAGGTGGATAGCCCAGATAAAGGCCAACACAGGCCTGCCCCTACAATCCCTGCCCCCCAAGCAGGACCTTTTCACAGATGCTTCAGACACAGGTTGAGGGGCAACCCTGGGAGAATGGAGAGTGAGAAACCCATGGACCCTCACACAAAAGGAGTATGTCAATATCAAGGAAATGAGAGCACTGATATTAGCCCTACAAATTTTCAAAAATCATCTCCTACCAGGCATGCTGAGGTAATGCACAGACAATACCACTGTGCTGTGGTACATCAACAAACAGGAGGAACAAGGTCCTACCTCCTGTGCAGGTTGGCCCTGCAAGCATGGGATATTACCCTCAAGAGACAAGTCAACATCCAAGCTGTCTACATACCCTCAGCAGACAATATGATGGCAGATGCTCTAAGCAGGACCATGACTCTATCTCATGAATAGATGCTACACAGGAATGTGTTACTGGATCTGGTCCACCAATGAGGTATTCTGAATGTGGATCTGTTTGCCTCCCCATGAACAGGCAGCTTCCAACCTTCTGCTTCAGGGTACCTCACTCCAAAGTATGGAGGGTGGATGCTCTCTCATTCCCTTGGAAGCGGATGTATGCATATGTATTCCCCCTCTTCCTTCTCATACAAAAAGTTCTGTTGAAAATTCAGAAGCAATGACCTCAAATCTTGTTGGTGACTCCCTGTTGGCCAAGGCAGCATTGGTTCCCCCCTATTACTCAATCTACCCAAGGACAATCACCACAATTTACCCTAACGGATGGACCTGCTCACACAGGAGACTGGAACGCTCCTACACCCACAACTGTCCACTCTGAACCTTACACTGTGGGTGGTAGGCCATTGATTCCCTTCAGACACCTTTACACAGAGGATGTGCTTCAGGTTTTGCAGGAGGCCAGAAAACCAAATACCAGAAAATCATACCTTGCAAAATGGAAGAGATTTTCTACCTGGTGCCAAAAACACAACTTACAACCACTGATAGTAGAACCTCCAGTGGGTCCTGTCCTACCTGTGTGAGTTGATGAAGTCTGGGCTATCTTATTCCTCCGTCAAGACCCATTTATCTGCCATCTTAGTATGCCTGCCTCTCACCCCACCTTTGGCTTCTAGGCTGGAAGTTAAACTTTTTCTAAAAGGGGTTCTACACCTCAGACACATTTGACCTCCTTGGGATCTTAACTTTGTACTAGAGAAATTTACAGTGCCACCCTTCAAGCCAGCCAAAGACTGTTCTCTCGAACATTGTACATGGAAAACTATAGTCTTAGTGTCCATTACTTCAGCCAGAAGTGTTTCAGAGCTACAAGCCCTTATGGCCTCTCATCCATTTACTATTTTCCACAAAGACAGTGTTTGTTTGCATACCAACCCAACCTTCATGCCGAAAGTGGTCAATCAGTTGTCAGGCCATCAGTTTACCCACCTTCTTTCCTTCACCCCAAAATCCTGCTGAAAGTATACTGTATTTTCTAGATGTTCACAGATAGCTTGGATACTGTTTGGCCAAGACCAAGCCTATCCATAAATTGGGCAGGGTCGTTGTCTCTTACCACCCAAGAGCCCTGGGACATCCTGTTTCCAAGCAAAACCATATCCTCTTGGATATCCAAAATGATCACCTTTTGTTATACAGACTAGGGCAGTGTCCTCTTCTGGAGCTTTTTTCAAGGGCGTGGATACAGTTGCCATTTTAGAAGCAGCTTCATGGTCCTCTGTCCATACCTTCACCAAACACTACAAGTTGGCCAGAGCAGGGTTTGCCAGAGCCATTCTTCATGGGTTTGTGGAAAATGCTTCTGTTCCTCCCCCCAGATTTTAATGCAGGAGCTTTTGCACTTTCCCATGTGTTATGAATACAGCAGCATATGAATAGAAGGACATAGTATTTTTGTGTAAAATCTTACCATAAGTTTAGATGTCCTTCTCTTCTATATATTGCTGTATAGTTCCCCACCCTGCCTTCCCCCTGACACTTGCCTGACTCCTGAGTACCCATTCCATAGTTGCTGATTCCAGTGGCATTCTGTTCTGAGGTAGGTGTGTGCTGATGTCGATTTTGTACCCGTCTGTTTATGGCCGATGTCCACAGAGAGAGATGCGAGACGTCACATGCACCCTAGTGGTAGCATCTATCTTTTGTAAACCGGACGGATGTTCGAGAGTCGACTAGAGGCAGACTCCCCTGTGTTAGGAATACAGCAGCATATAGAAGAGAAGGACATTTAAAGTTGTGGTAAGATTTTACACAATGATACTGTTCCTGGTTTGGGATCCGAACTGCTTGTTCTGTTCTGTTTTACTAGTATTCTATATATAGGGCAACAAACAACAAACTCGATCTGAGGGGGTTAGAGAAGGTATGATACATTATGGGAGAGGGAGGAGCTCGAGACTCGGATCATAAGTCTTAGAAACGTGGCCAAGTCGGATCCGACACCCTATGATGTGGACACAGTGAAAAGCCACTGTGTACACTTTATTGAATCCCCCCTATGACTTTTTGGAAAGGATTGTGTTCTAGACATATTCTAGAAATAACAATTTGGTCCTCTGTGCATACTTTTACTAAGCACTGTAAACTAGGTTATTTCTCCAGGTCTAGGACAGGCTTTAAGGTGTGGCAGTCAGATCATATAGCTTAGGCTATTGCAGCAGTGATCGTAATGATAAACAGTACAGTCATGTAAGTAAGCTCACCATAATAGTAAATGTTTGAATGGTCACTGTTACTGTAGCTGTTCCTTCCCTCTTTCCTCCCTATTTTTTTTTTTTTTGTGCTAGGGTATGGGCATGTATTTTTCTTTTCCTGGCATTGCTGTCTTAGGGCTGGAGCTTCCTTATCTCTGTTGGCATGAAAGCTGTGAAGGGTTTGGTACCAAAGCATGAAACATCTACTTGTAGGTTCACAGGTATATATTAGGTTAACAACCACTTAGGCCTTGTAAACCTAGCCATGCAACCTAACCCAGTTGTGTCCATGAGTATCATGGGCGTTTATTAGTAAGGGATATTTTAGGAAGTTTCTAGGTGTTATATTGGTAAGGGGGTATGGGCAAACTGTAATGCCCAAATTATCAGAGATTAGGGGGCCAGACCTAGGGTGAATTTTGATTTCCCATCCATTGGTCAGGTTATGCTTAAATAGAGTTAAGGATGGACTGTGCTTCACATGTATGGGAAGCTTGTTCCATTGCATAGAGATCCTCTGAGACACACATATCTGTCTTTCCATCATGTTTTGTTTGTGTCACAAGCAAAATTTAAATCCTTGGGACCTAGTGGTTCTGATACTGTTTGTTTTGTGGATGCACAAAAGGTCGATCAGAGGATGCCGTGTATGCCAGGCATAGATCGCCTCTCGGAAACTTGTAGGAGATTGACTATAGAGATAAGGCTTTAAGGCGATTCATGTAGGACAATATGTTTATACCTTTAATTCTCCTGAAAAGGTAACTGTTGCATATGTCTGCTTAGGTACGTGCTGAAGGGGCATTATGCTCAATGATGGGTGTGAATAAGGGCTGAATAAAGCTGTACTATGACTTACTTGTACCTGGATTCAATGCCCTTACTTATAAGGTCGGCGACATAAAACTATTTTTCATACTATCTTGGCCACATGTTGGTCAAAGGCCAGATTGCTGTGTGCATATATTCCCCAATCCCAGACTACCAGGTCAACTATTAGAGATTTCTTATCGATGACATAATTAGCCTGAGTGGTAGTTTTCCCAAAAGACACTATAATGCATTTCTTGGAACGGAGTTTTAATCCATGACTTTTGGCACCAGTTGTTTGCGTTAGACCCTTTTGTAAGATTTTTGTGTCATGGGGGAATCTGTGATAACTCGCAGTTAGCAGTCATCTGCGAACTTGGTCAGCCAATATTCAGTGGTTTTTGGCCTTTACCTGTGAGAAGTACATGTCAAATAGGAGCTGTCTCAGCACTGAGCCCTAAAATACGCCACTAGTGACCTTTGTCAGTGGATGTAGTCTCACCAATCCTGACTTCCTGGGTCCAGCGAGTTATGTAGGGGTTTATGCCCAGTTTGGTGAGTTTAACTGTACCCAAGTGGAGTGTGTATCTAATGGCTTAGTCAGGTCCATGTAGGTGCTATGAACCATTTCCCCTCATCCATTGCCTTGGTGACCTTCTCAAAGAAGTCCACCAGGTTTAATAGGCATGATCTTCCTTTGGCAAAGCCAAACTGGGTTGGCTCCAGTGTCTGAAGGTTGCTTATGTCTTTGTTGATCATAGGTAGGTACTACGCTATCGGCCCAAGGGCCTAAGTAAGCCTAGCCAACAAGGTTCCCTGGCTTATGCCACCCAAGAAAGTTATTTTCCTGTGCCACTGTCGAGCAGAGACACAGAAGTGATTCCCGGGTGTGTATTTCCTATTTCCCATCCACTTATTGTGCTAATGAAGAACTTTGCTTGACATAGATGGGTAGCCTGTTCCAGAGTATGGGAAGTCTATGGGACAGGAATCTATCCCTCCAGCATGTCCTGCTTATTGTGGTGACAAGGTTTAGGTCCCTGGAGCATGTAGCTTGGAGGGATTGGGATTTCTTTATGGTTGTCTTTAGCCTTTTAGGCTATCTTGACCTTGTAACTGGCCTTGTTGGACTTGACAGTTTAGTCCCCTTGGTTTTCTGTTTTAATAAAAGATCTGCTGACATTATGGGAGTTCCTTTTCCTGATTTTAGCCATGAATTTTTTTACTTACTGTTATGGTAAGTATACTTACACAGCCTTACTTTACTTGGAACAACCTTTATTTAAGTAGCTGTCATTTTGGCATGAATGTTGTCAGAGTTGCAGGCACGTCTTGGCTTTCACAGGGATAGAAAGTTTCCTTAATAAATCCTTTCTTTATGCTTAAAGTGGTAATGTAAACCAGACTGTTGATCTCCCCCCATGTTTGTTTTGAACTGTGATAATAAAGGAGAATATTTTTTGCATTACATGGATTTTCATAGACATGTCTGGTTTTATTTGGACAGAACCAAACCCCTATGAAAAGATTTGCAGATGTTCATATCCTTCCCCCAGAAAAGTTGGGCTGGAAAGTCACACTCCTTCGTGACTGTCCAAATATATTTTCTCAACTCATTACATCCGAGCGACGCCTCCAGGTGCATCTGCAGATGTTCTTCTTGTTTCACTGTTGCAGTCCTCACATATGGGTTATCCGGTTCCCAGTAGCCCTCAGTCGGCCCGAATACCAGAGCCCTTGGTATATGACGTCAGCTGCCGCCAGTTGTAAAACTGATGTCAGAACATCAGGTATAAAGGGAGGCAGCCGATGCCATTTCCTCAGTCTTTCTTGCCGCGGAGCCCGAAGCAAATGCAATTCGCACTAGTGGCAGTCGACCGTTTACCTTACCTAACAAGTTGAAAACGCCGTCAGATAAGTACCCCGTTGGGGATCCTCTTTTCTTGCTTTAACGAATGTCAAATAAATTTAATAACTGTCTTGTCTGTGGAAAACAGATTCTGCACCATGATTTAAATTCCTATTGTATAACTTGTTTGGGCCTTGAGCATGACGTCTCTAACTGCGATCTCTGTGTTTCCTTTAACCCGCGTACCATACACCGTAGAGCTAAGATTTTGTATAAGCATTTCAGAGTCTGGCCTAAGTTCATCGGTATGGCGTCTTTTAGTCTCTCGACTTCAGATATACCTTGGAAACGCAAAGACAAGGACCGCAACAGGCCTAGGGTTAAATCTGCCAACGACACACAGGTGAAATTGGTCGTCAGCACATCGGTAGTCAGTGAGGCGTTTTCGCAGCCCCTGCAGTCCACAGATTTTCAGCCGCAAGCCTCTGCCGAGACCTTTACGGAGTCCTCCATGCCGCAGACTGCTATTTTGTCTTAAGACCCTCTGCCTGTCGCCTCCTCAGATGGGTCCGGAGCCGCTTTGCAGGCACCGGCTTCTGATGCCTCTTCTTTTCGACATGAGACCAGAACCAGACCGACTACCTTAGTTCAGACTTCTGCAGTTGCTAGGCCTCCTGAGTCCCTCCAGATTGCTAGTAAACCTTCCAGCCGCAAACTTACTGACATGCAGGCATCGGGCTCCCCTCCTGTGCCTCAGTCCCAGTTGGTAAAGATGGCTGGTGATCTTCTTTCCCTGATTAGGGGCTCTCATCCCCCATTCAAAGAGGGCTAGGGAATTATCTCCTGATGCTTTGTCTGTCTCAGATTCTGAGATTTCCAGTATGTCTGCTGGTGAAGAAGGACATTCTCAACATTTTTCTGGCTTTGAGGATTCTGATGCTGAGGACTCTATCCCTTCTGCCTCCCCTCCAGAAGATTTTTCCTTTAGGGATACTTCGAATACGCTTAGGGAGCATTTTAAATGGGAATGTCAGGATTTTCCACTGTCTAAGAAAAAAATCAGGGAATTTTTGGATTTGCCTCAGCATAAGCCTCTGGCTATACATTCAGTTTTAGAGTTCCAGTTTTGGAGGTTGTGGATGATGTTTTCATGGAAAATTCTTTAACTGCTAATTCTGTTCCTCCTGCCCCAGAAAACCGGATAGGTATTATAGGGTTCCTGAATCTCATCACTTCCTTTTTTTAAAAACCCTACTGCTGATCCAGAAATTATTTCTCAAGGCCCCAAGGGTGTTAAGGCTACTATTGCTAAAAACCCTGTGCCTGCTGATAAGGAGTCTAGGGCCTTGGACAGGTAGGGTAAAAAAGTCTATACCTCTGCATCTCTTGCCATTAGATCCCTGAATTATCTTTTTCACATGCTTAAGTATCAGCAGCATACTTTGGAGGCTATTAAGGCTAAACTTAGAGATATTTCTTCCATGACGGAGAACAAAGATTTACAAGACTTACTGAATTCTGCCACTTTAGTTAAGAATTCACTTCATTGTGGTTTTGACACTTTGGAGACTTCCTGCAGAGCAGCAGCCACTGGCTCTTAATTAGAATGCATGCTTGGCTCAGGGAGCAGCCTATTTCTGAACCTGTTAAGTCTAAATTGCTGGATGTCCCTTTGCACAAGGACAATCTTTTTGGTAATAAGGCTGAGGAGGTACTGAAGAAGTTGAAGGATAAGGCAAAATCTATGCAAGCTGTAAAACATTTCCTTCAGGTTCAGCCTCCTCGGTTTAGTAGGCATTATCCTTCCAAGAATTGGTCTTTCCCTGATCCTGGCAAGCAGGGTCGCTCTAGGCCTAGGGGTTTCAGATCTTCCAGAGGGCAGCCTTCTGCTCCTCAAAGGGCTGAGCAGTGGCATTCCTCTTATGCTAAATCGGGGAGTTCTAAACCAGCTCCCCAAAGCAAACCTTCTCAATGACTCCGGCCTTCCTCTGCCTACCTCTGCGGGCCCTGGGTTTCCTTTGGGGGGAAGGTTAGCTAGGTTCGCAGAGGTATGGTCTACCATCACAGACTACAAATGGGTGCTCAGTATAGTACTCCAAGGTTGCAAGTTTTACTTTCACACCTTCCCTGTTTTACAAGGGTACCCAGACATACCCAGAACTCTCAGGGCAGAGGTAGAAACTCAAATTTCTTCTTTACTGACTATGGGGGCTATAGAGCCAGTTCCTGCAAATCAGGCAGGCTTAGGTTTTTATTCAAGACTATTTCTGGTACCCAAGAAAGGGGGCACCTGGCGCCCTATTCTGGATCTGTCTATTTTAAACACTTTTCTGGTGATTCCCAAATTCAAGCTGCTCACCCTTCAACAGTTACTACCAGTGCTGGGCAAGGATTCATGGCTGGTAACTTTGGATCTAAAGGAAGCTTATCTGCACATCCCAATAAGGGAAAGTTGCAGGCAGTTCCTTCGCTTCAGGGTTGGGAAGCAACACTTCCAATTCTCTGCATTGCCCTTTGGCTTATCTACTGCTCCCAGAGTTTTTACCAAGTGCCTGGCTCCAGCCATTGCTTTTTGCAGGCAGAGAAACATTAAAATGTATCCTTACCTCAACGACTGTCTCATTCAAGCAAACTCCCCTGAACAACTGGAAAAGGATTTGGATTTTGTGAAGAACACTCTCACCTGTTTGGGTTACACTCTCAACGAAAAGACATCAAAGTTGGTTCCTACAAGGGTGATTGTTTTCCTGGGAGCAGATCTGAATACAGCCACCCAGATGATATTCCTCCCTCAACAGAAGCAAGAGGATCTTTCAGCTTACTTCATGAACTTGGCAAGCATGACCCAGCTCTCTTCAAGGCAATTCCTGCAAGCACTAGGGTATGTTCTTCGTGTTTCACTGTTGCAGTCATTACATTTGGGTTATCTGCTTGCAGGAGCCCTCGGTTGGCCTGATTAACAAAGTCTTGGGTCCTGCGTCGGTTGCTGTCCCTTCTTCCGTGATGTCAGGTCGCCAGGGGTATAAAACATGCAGCCGACGCCATTACATCAGTCTTTCTTGCTGTGCAGTGCCCAAAGCAGAAGCAGTTCGCAAGTGCTGGTCGGCCGACTCCTGAAATTTTTGTTTTCGTGTTTCAGAACCGAAGTCTTAAACTAAAAGCTAAGTATCCCATTGGGGAAGCTTTTTCTTGCTCTTAACTGATGTCAGTAAAAGTAAATAATTGCATTACTTGTGGAAAGCAAATACCTCAAAGATTTTCATTCGTACTGTATTCCTTGCCTAGGCTCTGACCATGACGTACCTTGCTGTCTGTTTTATGCCTTATTTAAACCATGAACTGTCCGTCATCTGTATATTTTCACTTCTAAATATTTTGGTGCTCAGTTCAGTTATCCTGGTATGTCTTCGGTAAGCCATCCGACTACCGACATTCTGAAAAAACGCAAAGATAAAGACAGAGACAGGCCGCCTAGGTCCAAAGCTGCCGACAATGCTTCTCCCAATAGATGGATAGATGGGGTAAGTAGGTATACACTTATGCAACTTTGGCCATTAGAGCTTTAAACTGACAGTTTCTTATGTTAAAGTATCAACAGCATATTATTGGATTACTTAAACAGAAAATGATGTTGATTCCTGGTTATTCTGAAAATAAGGATTTACAGGATTTATTGCATTCAGCTAAACAAGCTGGAAAACATACTTTGCAGTGTGGTTTTGATTCACTAGAGGCATCTTGCAGGGCTGCTGTAACTGGGTCTGTACTTAGAAGGCATGCTTGGCTTAAGAAGCAGTCTTTGCCAGATCATGTTAAAGCGAAATTACTGGATGCTCCCTTAAACCAGGACCGCCTGTTTGGCAACAAGGCAGAAGAAGTTCTTAAAAAGATGGAGGAAAAAGCTAAATCTATGCAAACTGTTAAGATTTTTTTCAAGTACAACCTCCAAGGTTTAGTAGGCATTGGCCTTCCAAGAATTGGTCCTTTCCTGCCTCTTCCAGACCTTCAGTCCAAACCCAGATCCAGCAGATCTCCCAGGTTTCAGTCCCAGGGTACACAAAGGACTAAGCAGTGGGGGGCCTCCACTTCCAAGTCTGGGAGTAATAACCCCCCCCCCCTATGGTAAACTGTCTCAATGACTTCTTTTTAAAACTTTCAAGCACTTCTCAACTGACTGCCTCTTTGGGGGGGAAGATTGCTCTTCATGCAAAGAACTGGGAACTCATTACCCAGGACAAATGTGTTTTAAATGTGTCCCAGGGATACAGATTTCACTTCCACACATTACCAACACCAAGCTGATGGCCAGATCTACCCCCAAATTAGTGGGCAGAGACCCAAAAACACGTACTTTCTCTCTTAAGCATGGGGGCTATTCAGTTGGTACCAGAAGAGGAAAAGGGACAAGGTTTCTACTCGAGACTTTTCCTGGTACCCAGAAAAGACAATTCACGGCGTCCTATCCTGGACCTGTCTACTCTAAACACTTTTTTGGTGATTCCAAAATTCAAGCTGCTAACTCTTCACCAGTTGCTCCCTTTGCTAGGCAGAGATGCCTGGTTGGCAACACTAGATTTAAAGGAAGCATACCTGCACATCCCAATCAGGGACTCTTGTAGAAGATACCTATACTTCAAAGCAGGCTACACACACGGTCAGTTCTCTATACTGCCCTTTGGCTTATCTACTGCGCCCAGGGTATTCACAAAGTGCCTAGCTCCGGTCATTCCATTTTGCAGGCAAAGAAATATTCAAATATACCCATACCTGGACGATTGTCTAATTCAGGCAGAAAGCCAGGACATACTTTTGAATCAGCTGGCCTTTGTACAAAGGGTGCTAACTTGTCTGGGGTACACCATAAACGAAAAGAAATCACACCTGGTACCCTGTCAACAAATTACATTCCTGGGAACAAGCTTGAATACAACTTCCCAGATGGCTTTCCTCACGCCAGAGAAACAAATTCGTTTGGCAACCTACTTCAAACAAGTGGCCACAAAAGCTGTGCTATCTGAAGGCAAATACTACAAGCCTTGGGGTTCATAGCCTCCTGCATTCTTCTAATTCCATATGCAAGACTGCATATGAGGACACTACAATGGTATCTAAAAAGCCTATGGTGTCAATATACTTGTCACCAAAACACGGGACTACCATTCACACTACCCCCTGCCGCCCAAACCCTAACAGACGCATCAGCTATGCATGGGGGGCTCACCTGGCAGGGAAATGCATTCAGGGCAAATGGAACCCAAGTCAAATGCACCTGCATATCAGTCAAAAAGAAATGTTAGCTTTACAGAATGCTCTGACAGCCTTCAAGGACCACATTCTTCCAGAACAGTTAATGGTAAAGACGGACAACACCACTGTTATGTGGTACATAAACAAGCAGGGGGGCACACATTCTTACCCCTTCTGCAGATTAGCCATGGCATAGTGGAAAACCGCTGTGAGGTACCAAGTGCATCTACAAGCTCAATTCCTGCCAGGAAAACTAAATACACTGGCAGACGAACTAAGCAGCAGCCTCGTGGACCCACACGAGTGGAAACTGGAACCAAGGATTTTCAACATGTTGACAAGCAAATGGGGGATCCCAGATATAGACCTGTTTGCCTCCCCCCAGGACTATCAATTGGACAAATTTTGCACAAGGAATCCACACAAACATGCTTGGAAAGTGGATGTTCTGTCTTTCAGCTGGAAAAAACTATCAGTTTATGCCTTTCCTCCTCTGCCTCTGCTCTCCAAAGTACTACTAAAGATCAAACAAGACAAACCAATGACGATTTTGATTGCACCCGACTGGCCACGCCAACAATGGTACCCCCTCTTGCGCAGTGTGCCACTGTTGGCCCCATGGCACCTGCCTCAGACTCCTACCCTATTGTCTCAGCAGGAGAACCAGATTCTGCACCCTCAGCTTCAAACACTGAACGTAGCAGCCTGGCTCATTACCTATTCTCTCCTTTACCATCCCCAAGTAAACCAGTGATGGATATCATTTTAGCGGCAAGAAGGCCTTGTACTAGAAAATCTTATGCTGAAAAATGGAAAAGATTCTGTGCCTGGAACCAATCTCAAGGGATGAGCACAGCAGTGCCAATTTACCTCAGATTTTACAATACTTAACTGAGCTGCTTCACAAGGGCCGGTCTTTCTCCTCCATCAAAATTCACACCTCAGCCATTTTAGCTCATTATAACACAGAACCTCCCCTCTTCTCTCATCCACTGCTCAAGCAGTTCCTCAGAGGGGCCAAAAATTTACGACCACCCAGGAGAGCTCCAACTCCAGCCTGGGACCTTAACTTTGTATTGGAGAAACTCACACTTCCTCCTTTCGAGCCAGCTGCTACTGCAGACTTAAAATTCCTTTCTTGGAAAACAGCTTTCCTTTTAGCAATCACTTCAGCAAGAATGGTATCTGAATTACAGGCCCTTATGGCAGTGGAGTCTTTCATCATCTTTCATGTGGACAGGGTGTCCCTCAGGACCAATCCCTCCTTCATGCCCAAGGTGGTATCCAGTGTGGCCCTTAATCAGTTGATTCATTTGCCAACCTTCTTTCTTAATCCACAGAACAAAGGGAAATGGATACTACACTCCTTAGATGTGCACAGACAACTTAGATTCTACTTGGACAGGACTAACCTCAAAGGAAATCTGAACAACTGCTAGTGGCATTTGCTGCAGGGGCAGAGGGGAAGGCTATTTCAAAGCAAACCATTTCCAAATGGATAGGCCACTGCATTCATTTACAAGCACCATGGAAAACCTATCCCACAGGGTATTAGACCCCACTCAACCAGGGCTGCATCTACCTCTACAGTCTTTCTCAGAGGCGTCCCTACCAGGGACATCCTAGAAGCTGCTACCTGGAGTTCTGTACATACTTTCACCAAGCATTATCATCTGACATTTTTCTCTAAATCCACAGCTGGCTTTGCCACTGCAGTATTGCAGGGCCTTATAACTGGTCCTAATGCTATCTAAATTCCTCCTTCCATCCTTAGCTTTGAGAATCTACCCAAATGTGATGACTGCAACAGTGAAACACGAAGAACATAGTACAGTTGTGTACACTTAACATAAATGCAGATGTTTGAGTGTATTTACTGTTGCAGTCCTGGTTACCCACCCTCCAGCCCCCTTACTTCTTCTGGCTATACCTCTGCTGTCCTTTACTATGCTCAAAAGCTTTTTGGTGTATTTGCTTTTTTGTTTGAGGTATAACCTTGTATATTTATAGATTTAATTGCTTCCCATTGGGGGGGGCACCTGACATCTGGGGCAAGAAAAACTGATATAATGGCGTCATCTGCATGTTTTATACCCCTGACAATCTCAAGTCATGGAAGAAGGGACAGCAACTGACGCAGGACCCAAGACTTTGTTAATCAGGCCGACTTGAGGGCTACTGCAAGCAGATAACCCAATTGTGATGACTGCAACAGTGAATACACTCTAACATCTACATTTATGGTAAGTGTACACAACTGTACTTTAGGGCTTAATGTATTTTGATCTCGTATGCAAGGCTGCATATGAGAAAACTTCAATAGTACCTTAAGAATCTTCGGTGTCAACACACACAGGACTTAGACATGATTCTTCCCCTGATTCCTTGTCTACAAATGGAGTTCCTCCGGTGGGTGACAGCCTGTTCTCAGAACAAGAGTCTGCCTTTCCGCTCACCGCCTTTCAGCCAGACTCTCACCATAGATGCCTCAGATGTTGCATGGGGGGCTCATCTGGAAGGGTGGGGCATACAAGGGACTTGGAGAAACCAACAGATTCATCTGCACATAAACTTAAAAGAATTGATGGCAATGCAGCAGGCCTTGCTGACTTTCAAGGACCTACTGTACCGTGGGACTCTGCTGATCAGGACAGACAATACCACAGTCAATATGGTACATCAACAAGCAAGGGGTGGACTCACTCTTAACCCTTGTGCAGACAAAGCATGAGTCTGTGGTCCATAGCAGCAACCATTGACTTACATCTAATAGCCCAGTATCTCCCAGGGAGGCTAAACTCCTTGGCAGATCATTTGAGCAGACATGTTCTAGATCCTCATGAGTGGCAACTGAACAAGGACAATCTGAAGTAGTTAACTTCATTTGGGCATCAAGCTATGGGTCTTCGGATCCATATCGGATCCGAGCCGGCAGTTTCCAACAGCAGAGATTCGAGCTCCAAGCTCCTCCCCTTACCCATAATCCCCTGCCAACCCTACCTGACCTCAGATCTAGTTTGCCGTGGTTGAAGCCAGCAGCGTGATCCTTGAGTTCCAGGCGTTAGTCAAGATGTGTGAGAAAATTCTTATCTTTTCTTTACCTTTTCTGTCATAAGAGTGTTGTGTGTGTGTCTAGCTTTCCCTTGTAGTTTTTCTCTTCAAATTTAATTTTAGCTTATTTCCTCCCCCCCCCCCCCTCGTGAGAGTGTTAGGGTTTGTGTGTGTGTGTGGTTGGGGCCTAGTGTGTGTGTGTCTTCTTTCCAGTAATGTCTGAGGCCCCAAAGACATTTTTTTCTAAATGTACCGAGTGTGGCCATAAGCTATCCCCTGCGGATGGCCACACTCAGTGCGTGTTGTGCCTTGGGGTTGATCACCTCTCCTCTGGATGTGCTATTTGCGCGGCGTTCAACCCCAGGGCACTTAAGGACCGGAGGTCAAAGTTGATTCTGGCGGGACTTCTGCCCCCGGACTCGGCTCCGACCTACGGTCCCCCACGACTGCTTTCCTTCCTCTGGCCTGGACTCAACCTCCCACCTCGGGCCAGGAGGATAGGGAAGCCAGAAAAGAGAAGCGCAGGGAGAAGCACCACAAGCGGCGGGCCGAGGCCTCTACATTGGCCCCGCCAGCTAAGCGGGCTTCTCCCTCTAAGATCTCCGAGCCTTCTCCTTCTCAGCTCCGGTCACCTTGCTTCTCACTGGGGCCGGAGGAGGAGGAGGCCTGATCTCCCTCGAGGTCATCGAGGCGGCACTCCTGTCCCGCCTCGGTGGCCTCCTCTAGGTCTACTAAAAGCCTAATGGACGCAGATTTGGACCGGATGATGAGAAGATTCCTCCAGGCCCAACTGCAGATGGGAATGCTCTTGCCTCCCCCCCCCCCTCGGGGGGGGGTTCGACCCCTTTTTTCGCCCCGATCGCTCCTTCTCCTACCCGCTTCCCAGGTTTGGAGTCCTCCGAGATGAGCGTCGTTGGAGCCGGGGGGGGGTGTCGGCGCCCATAGTATCGGGTACTTCAGCGCCGACAGCGCCCTCGAGTCTGTTGGGTCCCTTTTTGGCAGATCCGAGCTCACGGAGCCGAGAGCTGAGCTTCGGATCCGAGGGTGTCAGTCTGCCTTCGGCTCCGTCCAGGTCGGAGCATACTGGCCCGTCGGATCCGATAGCATCAACGCCGTCCCCGATCCGCTCATCAGATCTGAGGGAGGGTTTGCTCTTGGATCCCAGAGAGAACTGCTCTCCTTCGGCTTTCGACGTGGTGGAGAGGGCTTTGTCGAAGGATTCCAGGCCCCCGGCCACAGCTATGGCTCCGCCCCACACTCCCTCTCAGTTGGCTCTGGCTTCCATCACCCGGCCCCAGGGACAGCCTGCTCTAATGTCCCAGGTAGTTCCCTTGTTGGGACATGATGAGCCTGGTGAGGCCTCCTCGTACAGCCCCCCCCCCCCGAGGAGGTCCCTCACAAGCGCAAAGTGCAAAAGGAGGCAGTTGGACTCCCCTGAGTCCTTAACCGAAGACACAGATTTGGAGGAAGGGGAAGGCTCCCCATGATCACCCCCCCCAAAGACGTCTCCTTCGGAGACATCATGGAGATGCTCAGGATAAGGGGAGGGTGGTCCGCCCCAAAGCCTACCTCGGACGAATCTGTGTTCCTGGAGGCGTTTGAAGCAGTCCCTTCTACCTCTTGGGTGTCCCCTCCAGCCGACCCCCTGGTAGACCTGATCACTACCAGGGCTTGGAAGGAGCCGGACACTGTGGAGCCCGTCCCGAAGAGACCTGATAGGATACTTAGCCCCCCCTCCGACAGAATGCACTGGAGTAATGGCTCCCCGGTAGATGCCATTTTGGTGGCGGCAGCCACCAAGAGGGAACTGGCCCAAGAAAGTCCCTCGGTCCATCCTTCTAGCAAGGATTCTTTGGCGATGGACCGCCTTGGGAAGCGAGTCTTCAGTTCAGCTACCTTCTTGGTAAGGTCACTGAACTACATGGCACATGTCATACGGCTCCAGCGAGACCTTATTAAAGAGTACGTTGGGTCGCCCCCAGAGTCCATGTCGGCGGAGGACAAGCAGGTGTACTCTACCCGAATGGCCACTCTAAGGTCTATTTCTAATACCTCTATGAGGCTACTATCCCATGCTACGGAAGGAGCCGCTAGAGCTAGCGGAGCGGGCGTCGTCATGAGGCGACAGGCGTGGCTCCACCACTGTGATTTCGCAGAACCCTTTAAGGCGTCATTCGCTAATGCCCCATTCGATGGTTCTGCCCTCTTTGGCAAAACCGTATGCGAAACTTTAGTCCAGAGCGAAAAGGACGGGAAGACGTCTGCCGTCGGGAGTCCGCTTCTCTGCTCCCCAGCGGTCTTTCTCCAAGAACCAAAAGGGACAGAAGAAGATGTGGTTCCGGAAGTCGCAACAGTCCTGTGATGCTCCGGACACCCAGTCCTTCCGAGGCAGAGGAGGACAGGGTGGATGCCACCCTAGGGGCAGAGAGGTCCTAGGAGTTTTGGGTCCAGAGAATCGTTCTCTGATCGGCCCACGCAGCAACCCTGAGGGGTTACCCGACTGCTCCACTCTGGAGGCAGTCGGGAGGTGTTTTTCGAGGCACCTGGCAGCTTGGGAGTCAATCACGACAGATCGCTGGGTGCTTTGTATCATATTCAGAGGTTACCAAATCCCGTTTCTTCATCCCTCTCGCAATCCCAGATTCCTCCCCGGTGTCCCCCCCGATCAAAGGGAGGCTGCAGCTGCGGAAATCCAGCAGCTGCTAGAAAAAAAAGAGCCATTCAGTATGTCCCCCCAGACCAGTTCGGATCGGGCTTTTACTCCAGGTTCTTCTTGGTGCCAAAAAAGACAGGGGACTTAAGGCCAATCCTCGATCTATCCCTCTTGAACCTGTCAGTAACCAAGGAAAAGTTTCGGATGGTCACACTTCAATCCATTCTCCTCCTCTTGCAGGAGAACGACTGGATGTGCTCTATAGACCTCAAGGATGCGTACTACCACATCTTGATGGACAGACGCTCCAGGAGGTTCCTCCGCTTCCGGCTAGGAGCAAGCCATTACCAATTCAGGGTCCTTCCCTTTGGTCTCACCACAGCCTCCAGGGTGTTTACCAAGGTTTTGTCAGTGATAGCGGCCCACCTGAGACTCCAGGGAATTCAGGTCTTCCCCTACCTGGACGACTGGCTCCTGACCACCCCCACAAGGCATCTACTCTGCGCAGCCAGGGACTCTTTCCTCCGTCTAGCTCCCCGGCTGGGGATCACAGTCAATGTAGAAAAATCTTCCCTTCTGCCGACACAAATCATAGACTTCATCGGAGCCAGATTGGATACAAGCTGGCTCCTAGCCTTCTTGACTTCGGACCGACTTCAAACCCTGAGACTCCATGTGTGGGGCATTCTTCAATCCCCAGCTCCTTCAGCAGCTCTTGTCCTGAGGGCCCTAGGGTCGATGACAGCTGCCATCAACCTGCTGCCCATGGCACGTTTGCACATGAGGGTCCTGCAGTGGACTCTCCAAGTCCAATGGTCCTTCCTGCATTACCCTCTGAACCATCCCATTCGCCTCAGCAGGGTTTGCAGGAAGGCCCTTATGTGGTGGCTCCAGTCCCCGGACCTCCTCAAAGGTCGGCCCTTTGCTATGCCCCATCCCTTAACCACGGCGACCACGGACGCCTCTCGCCTTGGATGGGGGGGGGGGGCAGGACAGTCCAAGGCACATGGAACCACACGGAGACCTCGCTGCATATCAATATCCTAGAGATGAGGGCGGTGCTGTTAGCGTTGCAAGCACTCCAGAACCTTCTTCCCGTTGGGACTATTGCAGTCCAGACGGACAACATGTCTGTAGGGGGGACCAGGTCCTATCCATTTTGCCGAGAGGCCATGAGAGTGTGGGAATGGGCAATCTCCACCAACCGCTTTCTCATAGCGACGCACATTCAGGGATGGTCCAACATCCTTGCGGATAAACTGAGTCGCACGATTCTATCGCCGTACGAGTGGTCTCTGAATCCCGAAGTAGCGAAACAAATATTCTCCAAATGTGGTCAACCTTGTTGCGATCTTTTTGCATCTCCCTCAAACACAAAGTGCAACGACTACTTCGCTCTAATTCCCCCACCCGGGGAATCCCCCCCCCCCCCCCGAGACACTCTGGTACATGCTTAGCCGCCCGGTATCCTCTATGCTTACCCTCCTCTTCCTCTAATGCTGAAGTTCTTACAGAAAGCCAGACGGCTGGGGAGCAGAATAATCCTCATTGCCCCATTCTGGCCTTGTCAGGCTTGGTTCCCTTATCTACGGTCTCATCTAGTTAATCCTCCCTGGATTCTGGATCCCATTCCGGATCTGATCTCGCACCCGTTAGACCTCCTGACCCCGAATCTGGACAATCTGAAGCTCACGGCTTGGTTGCTCCAGTTCTGCTCCTAGCTAGGACTCCCGGTATCTCTTCCCCGGTCAAAGCTATCTTAGTGGCGGCCCACAAGCCATCTACTAGAAGGCTTCATGGTAGCAAATGGAAACGGTTTTCTATTTGGGCAGAGCAACAGAACTTAGACCCCTTTATGGCTCCGTTGCTTGCGGTGTTAGACTTTTTGTCAGGACTTTTCGACCAAGGAGCCAGCTCATCCACGGTCAGAGTTCAGCTGGCAGCAATTTCGCATTATCACGTGGGGAGTGACCTAGGCCCTATGATCTCAACCAGATTGTGTAAGGCCTTTTTGAAGGGTACCTTCCTACTAAGACCCCCAGTGAAGGATGTAGTCCCTCCTTGGGATTTAACGCTTGTACTCCAGGCTTTGACAGCTCCTCCCTTTGAGCCTGCAGCTTCAGTGGATCTTAAACTATTATCCTGGAAAACAGCATTTCTCGTCGCTATCACTTTGGCCAGAAGGGTTTCTGAGCTACAAGCCCTTTCCGCCAAGCCACCGTATTTGACCTTTCACAAAGATAGAGTATCCCTCAGGACCAAATCCCTCTTTTCTTCCTAAGATTGCTTCCAAGTCAAATATCAATCAAACTATTAATTTACCTTTTTTCCCAATTACCAAAACAAAGGCGAATACAAGTTGCACTCGTCGGATGTTCATTGACAACTACGTTTCTATTTACACAGAACAGCTTGTCATAGGCAATCAGACCAGCTGTTTATTTCCTTTGCTAAATCCAATTTTGGAAAATCAGTTTCAAAAGTCACACTGTCCAGGTGGATTTCACAGTGTATTCTACTAGCATATGAAAGTTCCGGCCGTCCCGCACCCCAGGGAGTCCACGCCCATTCTACTAGATCAGTTTCCACATCTGCTGCATTTCGTTCTAGAGTCTCATTGGATGAAATTTGTTCGGCAGCCACTTTGGCTTCATCTCATACCTTTATAAATCATTATAAGTTGGACCTGGTCTCCAGAGGGAGAGCATCCTTTGGCTCTGCAGTGCTCTGGAACATCCTTCCATGAGGACCTCCCAATATTTAGGTACCTGGGGACTCTGTCCCATAGGTTGATGCCCAAATGAAGTTAACTACTTCAGATTAAGAAGTTATGTACTCACCATAACGTTCCATCTGAGTAGATAAACTTCATTTGGCAGCAACTGTCCCCCCCTCCTTCCCCCTGAACGTCGGATGTTTATATTACTATTTTGTCATCTGATTGTATCGAGGTCAGACCATAGGCTGGCTATGTGGTGCAGGTCTTGCATTAGGCAAACTCGATCTGAGGTCAAGTTGGGTTGGCAGGGGATTATGGGTAAGGGGAGGAGCTTGGAGCTCGGATCTCTGCTGTTGGAAATTGCTGGCTCGGATCCGATATGGATCCGAAGACCCATAGGTTGCTGCCAAATGAAGTTTATCTATTCAGATGGAACGTTATGGTGAGTACATAACTTCTTATTTTTCATCGCATCACTCATCATTGGGGCACCCCACAAGTGGATCTTTTCTCCTCTCACACCAATCATCTCCTTCCAACCTTCTGCACCAGGGAGATCACAGCAAAGCTTGGAGGGTGGACACGTTGTCCTTCCCATGGACACATCTCTCAGTTTATGCATTCCCTCCTCTGCCTCTTCTTCCCAGAGTGCTGCTAAAGATAAGGGACGAAAAACCAAAGGCTATTCTGATAGCTCCAGATTGGCCCAGGCAGCATTGTTATCCCCTCCTTCGCAGCCTTTCACAGGCTCAGCCTTGGCATCTTCCTCTGGTACCAGATCAGTTGGTTCGGGGACGGGGAAAGTTCCTTCATCCTCATCTTCAAACTCAGCATTTAACTGCCTGGCTAATACTTTAAATCTTTCCCAACAGGTGATTGAAGATGTTCTTCGTGTTTCACTGTTACAATCATCACATTTGGGTTATCTGCTTGCAGTAGCCCTCAGTTGGCTTGATTATCAAAGTCTTGGATCCTGCTTCGGTTACTGTGTCTCATCTTCCGTGACGTCAGGTAGTCAGGGGTATAAAGCATGCAGCCGACACCATTATATTAGTCTTTCTTGCCGTGCGGTGCCCGAAGCAGAAGCAGTTTGCAAGTGCCAGCCGGCCGACTCCTGAAATTTTTGTTTTCGAGTTTCAGAACCAAAGTCTTCAACTAAAGCTAAGTACCCCATTGGGGAAACTTTTTCTTGCTCTAAACCAATGTCAGTAAAAGTCAATAATTGTATTTCTTGTGGAAAGCAAATACCTCATAAAGATTTTCATTCGTATTGTATTCCTTGCCTAGGCCCTGATCACGACGTACCTCGCTGTCAGTTTTGTGCCTTATTTAAACCACGAACTATTCGTCGTTGGTATATTTTCGCTTCTAAATATTTTGGTACTCAGTTCAATTATCCAGATATGTCTTCGATAAGCCACCCGACTACCGACATTCCAAAAAACCACAAAGATAAAGACAGAGACAGGCTGCCTAGGTCCAAAGCTGCCGACGACGCTTCTCTTAAGCTAGTCGCTAGTTCGCCGGTACTCAGTGAGGCACTTTCGCAGCCCCTGATACCCACTACTTCAGATTTGCAGGCCTCTACTGAGACCCATTTGGAGTCTGTGCGAGATGCTTCAACTGTGGAACCTGAGGATGTCTCTACCTTGGATGGGCCCGGAGCCGCTGTGCAGGCATCGGCTTCTGAGGGTGTATTCAGGCCTACTGACTTGCATATTAAACCAACACCATCTTTTCCTTCAAGGCCTAAAACTCGAACCATGCCTAGGAAACCGACGCCCAGACCACATGGTCAGGCACCTATGCCTAAAAAACAAATGATAATGGCTGAAGACCTTATTACTTTAATCAGGGGAAGCCAACCTTACCCCTCTAAGAGACCTAGGACTGAATTTGCTTACGATACTTCTGACCAGGATTCGATGGTGGTGCTGCGGTAGCGTTGTCACCTCACAGTTGGACGTTACCCGTTCGATTCTCAGTTATAGCGTCTTCTGTGTGGCGACATGCGTGAACGGGCATTACTTCGTTGAAGGTTGTGCGTTAGGCCTGGCAAGCCAGCATGTAAAACTCTACTGCCAATCATTAGCGGACCGGAGTTCCACTGTGGCGACCCCTAACCAGGAAAAGCCGAAAGACACAAACAAACAAACTTCTGACCAGGATTCTGAAACTTCCGTCTCCTCTGATGACCGGGATTTACCCTTATCCACCTATGAGGATTCTGATGATGCAGAGGACTCTATTCCCTTGCCTTTAGCTATCCCTCCTGTGCTGGACATTGTTGACGATGCCTTTTCGGAATCTAGCTTGGCCCCTGACTCTTGAAAACCTGATAGATATTACAGGATTCCCGATTCTCACAAGTTCCTTTTTAAAAAAATCTTTTTAAGAAAATCTCCAGTGTGACAGGACCCAGTAGGTTAAGATCTCTGCGCCAAGTTCCCTCTGAAAGGACTGCTTCACTCAGAAATCCTATACCTGGCCAGCAACTAAGCATGGAAGGCTAAGACTGCCAGCCCAATTACATTTAAAACACGCTAAGGTCTCTGCCCCAAGTTCCCTCTGAAAGGACTGCTTCACTCAGAAATCCTATACCTGGCCAGTGACCAAGCGCGGAAGGCTAAGACTGCCAGCCCAGTTACATTTGAAACGCACTAAGGTCTTTGCCCCAAGTTCCCTCTGAAAGGACTGCTTCACTCAGAAATCCTATAATTGGCCAGCGACCAAGCGCGGAAGGCTAAGACTGCCAGCCCATTTACATTTGAAACATGCTAAGGTTAATATTGGTGTCTTGTTTCCTGTGTGCTTTATCACAGTCCAACTGGGTCCTAACGCACTAGAAATCTACCCCTACTCCTTCATAATTAGGGACTTGCCTAATAATTTGGGTTATCAAGCCCTAAAATTAATGCCATCTCTAGCGTTATGAATCTAGCTACATAGAGAGATCGGCTTACCTGATAAAGATACGGTAATCTGCTTAAAGGACTTGGCGTACCCTATAACTGTAAGCTGTGCCGCATAAATTCACACGTAAAGTATAATACTGTGTGCAGTCAATTTTAAGTGGCTTACGCTGTCAAACCAGGTACATACTGTGTGAATCTAACACTAAGTGACATTGGCCATTGAGAAATCTACCTACTAAACAGTGCTTTTAAATTTAAGAAGCATACGCCATTTTAAAGTTGCGTACCTGAAACAAGCTAGCCCTAGTAACAGTGTTAGCCCCGCTCCACTCGCCCTCGCTTTGCGCCCCGCCCCCATTATAGTTACATTTATTTACATCAAGCTCCTCCCTCTTTCCTTCCTACCCAATCACAACTTCCAGGCCACTGACTCCATCTTCCTGCTTAACAACCCACCCCACCCTTTACTTACTCTGATTCCTCACTTTACTGTTTCCTATACAGCAGCTTCACTAATTATACAGTCCATAACCTCTCGCTTACTAATAAATTAACTTAATTTAATCTTTAATCCAAACTCAATTTACTTTTATTAATAATGACTACTCCACTTTCACTGACTTTCCTCATCTCCTCTATAAGCATTCCTCTCCTAATAACTGTCTTCAGTGCCACCTCCTACTCCTCTTACAAACTACCCCCTCCTTCCCCCCAACTCTTCTACTCTCCCCCATCCTCGCCCCATCACTTCTCACTTTCACAACATATCCCCCTCTCTAGTTCAACCTAATCCACTTCACTATTTTAAACTAAAATTCCTACCCCAATAAAGCTCCATCCACCCAAAGTAAAATTGTTCTTCCTACTAACTACAAGTTGCACACCAAAAGTCCTGCTCATTCCTTCCTCTAATTGGCTTGCCCTAGCAGGAGACATTCACCCCAACCCCGGACCCAAGACTAGTACCAATCTCGCTTCCTCTACCTCTCCAAATAGTACCAACCACAAATACCTCAAGCCAATTACCATTAACACCCAGAGTGTAAAAAACAAAATAGCACTCTTCCATGCTTGGCTAAATCAAAATCAAACTCTACCAGATATAGTAGCAGTCTCAGAGACATGGCAAAAACCCCACATTACTGACTCAGAGATTCTACCCCCTGGCTTTCAAGTACTCAGATGTGACCGCCAAAACAAAAAAGGAGGAGGAGTAGCCTTAATCTATAATAGCCTACTGAACCTCTGTCCTTGCCAGAACCCTATTCCGCAGTTCAACAATGCTGAACTAGTCATAGAAATTCTCAAAATGAATAATTATAAAAGTATTTGTGTCATGGCCATCTATATCCCCTCTGGAAATAATACCACCAATCTCGAAAACATTATTTTACGGGCCTCAGCTAACATTAAACTTGAGACATACATATTGGGTGATGTGAACATTGACTGGAATTGAATCAATAACAACAATCCCTCCCTATCTATTAATCTTTTTAATTTCACTCAAGTAACAAACGGCATTACCAGACCTAATAGAAACAGCCCCCATGGATCTTAGTCTCCCACCCTAATAAGATCTCTCACTCTGGTATATTACCAGACACCATGAGTGACCATCTCCCAGCCTTCTTTCACTGAGCTACCCCCACTCCTTCCCTCACCAACACCAGTATACCCATACTCGTAATCTTACAAACTTCAATCCTTCTATATTCTCCGAAACACTTAAACTAACAAATTAGGACAACCTAAAAACTCTTCCACTCAATAAGGCCTTAGACTTCTTCAACACAACCTTCCTAGGCATCCTAAACAGCCAAGCACCACCTAGAGCAAAACGAATAAAACCCAATTCCGCCCCATGGCTAACAAAAGACACCAAAGCACTTATGCTACAAGGAGACAAGACCTGGAAACTTTACAACAAAAATAAACATGCTGCTACCCTTCTTAAATATAAACAACTCTGCAATCTAACCAAAAAGCTTGTTACAAAAGATAAAAAATGTTATTACACTAAACTACAGTCTACCCACTCCAAAAATCCCAAACAATTCTGGAACTCCATCAACTCTCTTTTGCACCCAGGTACCAAAACCAGTCCCTGTCCTGACAACAATAAAACTGACACAGAAATTGCCACCCTTTTTAACTCATTCTTTACCAACTCTATAGCTGAACTTACTAAGACCTTCCCCAGCCACATCTCCCCTCCACTCAATCCCACCTCCCCTTCCATTCCTCAACCCTCCACTCCCAATCCTCCCCCCACTTTTTCTCTAAAACCCGTCTCAACCTCCTTCATCAAAACGCTCCTCTCCAGACTTAAATCTTCCTCTAATGCCCCCGACAATATTCCCTCACTCTTTCTAAAGCTTGCCGCGGATGGTATCGCCATCCCCATCAGCATTCTCATCAACAGATCCATACAGGAATCTTATGTCTACAAATTGTGGCATGCTGCCTTTATCCTGCCCCTCCACAAAGGAGGTAAAAATAACAGCATCTCTAACTTCCAACCAATAGCCATTCTTTCCCCAATCTCAAAAATCCTTGAAAAATGTATCCACCTGCAACTCATGCCCTTCCTCATCAATAATCAACTCCTCACCCCTACCCAACATGGCTTCCGTCCCGGCCATAGTACAATAACTGCTCTCCTCTCTTTTTTAGACATAGTAAACCATGCTCGTGACTCTGGAGAAATTGTTTCCACTGTCCTTCTAGATCTATCCAAGGCATTTGACGCCGTCTCCCATACCCAGCTTCTGAATCACCTTTCTAACCTCAATCGCTCTCAAAACTCCCTTACCTGGTTCCATAGTTATTTCTCTGAAAGATCCCAGGCTGTTAAATGGCAAACTGGTACCTCAACCTTCCTACCTACCCCAACCGGGATTCCCCAGGGGTCCATACTTGGACCAATGCTCTTTAATGTATTTATCAATGATTTTCACACTGCGATCCCAAACACCAAAATAGTACAATATGCAGACTCCACTTTAGTCTGCTCTGCTCCCAGCCTTCCTGAGCTTCAGGCAAAAACCCAATTGGCCTTTACAACTACTGAGAACTGGATGCTTCAAAACCATCTCTCCCTTAATGCCAATAAATCCAAAGTCGTCCTTTTCTTTCCCTTAAAAACCCTCCCACTTGACAAGCAATCCTTCAATATCATCAGCCATGCTAACTCCACTATAGAAGTCGCTCCCTTTGCTAAACTTCTTGGGATTACCATTGATGAACACCTGAAATTCGATACACATGTCCAACTAAATATTAAAAAAACTCATAAGCTTGGTATGCTATACAGAAACGTTTCTCTCTCCGTCTACAAGGCAAACTCTCGCCTCTACCTACTTACTACCATCACTATTGTAGGGTGTCCTGCTTCTAACCAATCTTTCTACTACCATTTCCTCAAAACTAGAAATCTGTTAATAACAAAATCGCTAAATTCGCTACTAAATCTAAACACTCCACCCACCATTGCACCACTCTGCACATGCTAAATTGGCTAGAGCTTCCTAACCACCTTGCCTACCTTCAACTTACTACAGCCCACAAACTAATCTTTAAACCTACTGCATGCCCTGCTCTAACGAATATCTTACCATTCTACACTCTGCTCAGACCCCTAAGGATCTGCCCAACATAATCTACTTTCTGTATACAAACCAAAATGTCCCCATGGCCATTTTCTCCTATCCCACTCATTAGCCAAAAATGGAACTCTCTTCCACCCCTGATAAGAATCACTACAAACTTTGAGCACTTCAAATCCCAGCTCCATTCCCACCTCTCCCAAATCTGGAAATATAATTGCACTCTTACTACCCAATTCCTTCTACTGTCACTCTTACATGTTCTTCCTCATGTACTTCTACTCTTGCTGCTTTTTCTACAGCTGCCCCGCTCTGCATCTGACATGTAATAAGTCTAAAACCTTGAATGATTGTCATGCAAATACTGCATATAGCTTTCTGTCACTACTCTCTGCAAATGGCTCACCATGCTAATGGCTCTCTAGCTACGTATGTATGCTATGAACTGTGCTCAAGTTTTTTCCCTTTCTTCTTCTTCTTTGCATCCTTCAGTTTTGTTGCACCTTATTATATACTAAACATTTTTTTTTCAAAATGTATAATTCTATGTATAATTGTATAAATGTAAAATTCTATGCTTGTTTTAATTGTATGTAATACAGAGCTTTTCTCCCCGGGCTTCCACTGAAAATGGGCCCCTTGGGCCCAGTGGACCTTCCCGTTTATCAAACTGGAAATAAATAAAAAAAATAAATAAAAATCCTACTGCGGATCCTGAGACCATTTCACAGGGACCCAAGGGCATTAAAGCTATTACTGCCAAAAATCCTACCCCCTCTGGATAGAGATTCCAGGGTCCTGGATAGATGGGGTAAGAAGGTATACACCTCTGCAACCTTGGCCATCAGGGCTTTAAATTTCCAGTTTCATATGTTACAGTATCAGCAGCATATTATTGGATTGCTTAAACAGAAAATTATGTTGATTCCTGATTGTGCTGAAAATAAGGATTTACAGGATTTAATGCATTCTGCTGAACAGGTTGGAAAACATACTTTGCAATGTGGTTTTGATTCACTAGAGGCATCTTGCAGGGCTGCTGACATCGGGTCTGTACTTAGGAGGCATGCTTGGCTTAAGGAGCAATCTTTGCCAGATCATATTAAAACTAAATTGCTGGATGCTCCCTTAAATCAGGACCACCTGTTTGGCAACAAAGCAGAAGTTGTTCTTAAAAAGATGGAGGAAAAAGCTAAATCTATGCAAACTGTTAAAGATTTCTTACAAGTGCAGCCTCCAAGATTTAGTAGGCATTGGCCCTCAAAAAATCTGTCCTTTCCTGCCTCTTCCAGGCCTTCTCAGTTCAAACCCAGAACAAGCAGAACAACCAGGCTTCAGTCCCAGGTTACGCACAAGACTAAGCAGTGGGGGGCTCCCACCTCCAAATCAGGGAGTAGTAAGACTCCCCCCTATGTCAAGCTGTCTCAATGACTTAACTTTAAAACTTCCAAGCACTTCTCAAATGACTGCTCCTTTGGGGGGAAAGATTGCTCTGCAAGCAAAAAACTGGGAACTCATTACCCAGGACAAATGGGTTTTAAACAGTTTCCCAAGGATACAGATTTCACTTCCACACATTACCAACCCCAAACGGTTGGCCAGATCTTCCCCCAAATCAGTGGGCAGAGGCTCAAAAGCAAGTACTGTCTTGTAAGATTAAAGGCTATTCAGACTGTACCAGAAGAGGAAAAGGGACAAGGTTTCTACTCAAGGCTTTTCTTGCTACCCAGAAAAGACAACTCATGGCTTTCTATCCTGGACCTTTCTATCCTAAACACCTTTATGGTGATTCCAAAATTCAAGATGCTAACTCTTCACCAGTTGCTTCCCATGATAGGCAAAGATGCCTGGTTGGCAACACTGGATTTAAAGGAAGCCTACCTGCACATCCCAATCAGGGAATCTTGCAGAAGGTACCTATGCTTCAAAGCAAGCTGCATGTACTATCAGTTCTCTGCACTGCCCTTTAGCTTATCTACTGCGCCCAGGGTATTCACAAAGTGCCTAGCTCCAGTCATTTCATTTTGCAGGCAAAGAAATATTCAAATATACCCATACCTGGACGATTGTCTAGTTCAGGCAGAAAGCCAGGACATACTTTTGAATCATCTGGCATTTGTACAAAAGGTGCTAACTTGCCTGGGGTACACCATAAATGAAAAGAAGTCACAGCTGGTACCCTGTCAACAAATTATATTCCTGGGAGCAAGCTTGGACACAACTTCCCAGATGGCTTTCCTCACACCAGAGAAACAAATTCATTTGACAACTTACTTCAAACTAGTGTCCACAAAAGCCCTGCTATCTGCAAGGCAAATACTGCAAGCCTTGGGGTTCATGGTCTCGTGTATTCTACTAATTCCATATGCAAGACTGCATATGAGGAAACTACAGTGGCATCTAAAAAGCCTATGGGTCAGCATTCTCAGGATCTAGAAGCAATGATTCCTATTATACCTTGCCTACGGTTAGAATTCCTTTGGTGGGCAGAGGCCTGCCACCAAAACAAGGGACTACCATTCACCCTACCCCCTGCCACCCAAACCCTAACAGACTATACACGGGGGGGCTCACCTGGCAGGGAAGTACATTCAGGGCAAATGGAACCCAAGTCAAATGCACCTGCATATCAATCAAACAGAAATGTTAGCTGTACAGAATGCTCTGACAGCCTTCAAGGACCACATTCTTCCAGGACAATTAATGGTAAAGGCAGACAACACCACTGTTATGTGGTACATAAACAAGCAGGGGGGTACCTATTCCTACCCCCTCTGCAGAGTAGCTATGGCTCTGTGGAACACAGCCTTGAGCTACCAAGTGCATCTACAGGCTCAATTCCTGCCAGGAACCTGAATACACTGGCAGACGAACTAAGCAGAAATCTCATGGACCTACATGAGTGGAAACTGGAACCAAAGACTTTCAACATGTTGATAAACAAATGGGGGAGCCCAGATATAGACCTGTTTGCCTCCCCCCTGAACTACCAGTTGGAAAAATTCTGCACAAGGACTCCCCACAAACAAGCTTGGAAAGTGGATGCTCTGTCCTTCAGCTGGAAAAATCTCACTTTATGCCTTTCCTCCTCTGCCTCTCCTCTCCAAAGTACTACTAAAGATCAAACAGGACAAACCAAGGATGATACTGATTGCACCAGACTGGCCACGCCAACACTGGTACCCCCTCTTGCGCAGTGTGTTACAGCTAGCCCCATGGCACCTGCCTCAAACCCCCACCCCGCTGTCACAGCACGAGAGCCAGGTTCTACACCCCCAGCTTCGAACCCTGAACCTGGCAGCCTGGCTAATTACCTGATGTCTCCATTACCATCCCTCAGTAAACAAGTGATGTTAAGTTGTCTATCTCGCCTTCATTCTTGCTGGATGGGTTCGGAGCCGACCTCGGCTCCGACTCGGCCACTCTAAAGCTCGAGAGTTGGTTCCACCGGCTCGAGGCTCCCCTTATATCCCACAATGCTAGGCGAGAATTACCTCAGATCTCGTTTGCCGCTACAGCGATCGAGGTGTTGGTTTTCTACCGGCTTCTTGGTGAGTAACTTTGGATTAAAGTTAGTTTACTTAAACCCCTTTAATTTTAATTTTAACACTTGTTTCCCTTAGTTTAGTGGAATCTCCCCCTTTTTCTCTCTAAAATCCCTTTTCTTCTCCACAAGAACTTATAAGTTCTTCCCTCGGGCCTTCAGGCCTTCTTCCATCCCCTAGTGGTGTGTGTGTGTTTTTTCTCATAATTTAAAACTTTGTAGTTTGTTTTATTTTTTGAGTTTAAAATAGGATAGGGTGTAATCAGTATGTTTGACTGGGTGTGTGTGATTACACTTTTCTAAAATGTCTAAAGACTCAAAGGTCTCAGGCTTCAAGAAGTGTGACTCGTGCTGTCAGAAAATGTCTCTGACAGACGGTCACACTTCTTGTGTCTACTGCCTGGGGCCTTTGCACCTGCAGGACTCCTGTGCTGTATGCCACGGCTTCAGCCCCAGGGTCCTGCAGGAAAGAAAAAACAAACTGATCCTGAGAGGTTTACTCAAGCCTGAGGGTTCCCTTACAGTCTCTTCGGGAAAGCCCTCCAAGGCTTCTAGGTCCTCGGCTCCAGCTACTGAGCCGAGACCTAAGGCTACGAATCCTCCATCTACATCGGCTCTGGCTGGAGCCGATGAGTCTCAGTCTACAGTTTCTGTGGTTTCCTCGGCTCCGGCTGGAGCCGAGGTATTAGAAATTCCCGTGTCGGCTCCGACCAAATCTTCGGAACCGACATCTAGGAAGAGGTCTAGGTCACCATCCCTTGGCTCCGTTCATTCGGCTCCAGCATCTCCTCTGCTGTCTGAACGGAGCCATAGATCTCACTCCTCTAGGTCATCGAGGCTGTCGGACCATGACCTTCAGAGGGTAGTGAGTCTACTTCTTAAGTCCGAGGCACTGGCCCAAATGCTTCAGAGCCCGACTCATCAGTCGATGCCTGCCCCTGTCCCTCAATATGTTCCTCCTCCGACTCTGTTGAGCTCGAGCCGGCGTTGAACCGAGACTGTGGTAGCGTCGGAGCCGATACAATTGTCTTCGGCTCCATCGTCGGCTCCGATTTCTTCCTTAGAAGAATCTCGGCGCCGGACTTCCATCGTTGGCTCCGAGGGGGTGAGTGGCATCGGACCATTGTCCGACCCCACTCTCCCTCTCGGGGCTTCGGCGCTGGTGAGTTCGGCTCCGACATCGGCCTCGGAGCCATCACTGTCGGTGCCGAGGGAGGTTTTAGCTTTTGGAGCGGGACCTCTGGCTCTGCCTGACAGGGGTGCGTTCGAGGTCATGCGGAGTGTGTTAGAACCTGGTTCTACCCCACAGTCGGCTCCGTCCGCCCCCCCCTCTTCGGTGCCTCAGGTCAAGTCGACTCACTCCCTCATCCCGGACCGCAGAGAGCCAGCTCCTCAGGAATCCCCTGTGGGGATCTCATCCTTTTCCGAAGCCTCTCCTGATTTGGCAGAAGAGCCCCCTCGGAAGAGAAAGTGTAAGAGGAAACACATAGGGTTCCCCCCGTTCCCCTTCTGAAGATGTCTCATTTGCAGACATTCTAGAAATCCTTAAGCAGAGGGGAAATTGGCCAGCCCTCAACCCTTCGGAGGATGAATCTGTGTACCTTGAGGCGTTTGGCTCTCGTCCTTCCACCTCCTGGGTGTCTCCCCCCTTTGACCCCCTCATGCAGGTGGTAGCAAAAAAGGCATGGACGGCTCCTGATTCAGTGGACCCCACTCCCAGGAGACCCTCAAAATTCATTACAGCACCAGCAGATAAACAGTTTCTGACAAAAGGAGTTTCTGTGGATGCTGTGGTGGTCGCTGCTGCCACTAAGAAGGAACTAGCTGATCCTTCAGTGCCTGTCCATCCACCTAACAAAGAATCTAGGTCCATGGATAGGTACGGGAAGCGGATGTTCTCGTCAGCGACATTTGCAATGTGTTCGCTGAACTACCTATGCCATTTTACTCGTCTTCAAAGGGACTTGATCAAAGAAGCGAGTGACATGTTGAAGGATCCTACGGCTGCGGGTTTTCAAGACAAAATGAACACTCAGCTGGCTACCCTGAACTCCATAGCCAACTCCTCCATGCGCCTCCTCTCTTATGCGGCTGATGGAGCGAGCAGGCCGAGGGACAGGTGTGGCCTTACGTAGGCATGCCTGGATGCGGCTATGCAACTGCGGACCCCTTTAAAACGTCATTCACTAATTCCCCATTCGATGGATCATCTCTTTTGGTCCTCAAGTGAAAGAAACCTTGACTAGGTGCGAGACAGATGGCAAGACTCTTTCTGCCGTCGGAGTCCGTTTTTCTACTCCTTCTAGGCCTTACCCCAAAAGTCAGAAAAGTGGGAAAATGTGGTTCCGCAAACAATCTCAAGGGTCTTCGCCTGACGCACAGAGTCGGTTCCCCGCCAGAGGCAGAGGCGGGAACAACAATGGTAGACGTCGCCCTAGAGGCAGGGGGGGTCCGCAGAACCAGGGCAATCGAGAAGCCTTCTCTGATAAGCCCTTTCAGCATCCCTGAGGTGTTGCCCGACTGCCCACCTTCGGAGGCAATCGGGGGAAGATTGTCACTGTACCCAGAAGCCTGGCTATCCCTGACTCAAGACAAATGGGTACAGTCCATCATTTCCGAAGGCTATTCCATCCCCTTTGTTCGCATTCCAAACCAGTCAAAAAAATCCCTTCCAGATGTTCCACCCGCTCAAAGGGATCTTGCAGCTTTGGAAATTTCAAAGCTGCTTGCAAAAAGAGCAATTCAGCCAGTTCCAGCAGACCAGCAAGGATCCGGAATCTACTCAAGGTTCTTTTTAGTTCCAAAGAAAACAGGGGACTGGAGACCAATTTTGGATCTCAGTATCTTGAACATGTCAGTCAAGAAAACAAGATTTCGGATGGTCACGCTGCAGTCCATCCTTCCCCTATTGGGAAAAGGAAACTGGATGTGCTCTATAGACCTTCAGGATGCGTACTATCACATAAAAATGAACAGACGCTCCAGAAGATTCCTCCGCTTCAGGCTTGGAACCAGTCATTTTCAATTCAGGGCCCTGCCCTTTGGTCTCACCACTGCCCCCCGGGTGTTTACCAAATGCATGGCAGTGGTAGCTTCTCACCTGAGACGTCAAGGATTCCAGGTGTTTCCATATTTGGACGACTGGCTCCTCACAGCTCCCACCAAGCATCTTCTTCTATTGGCCAGGGACTACACCTTTCGCATTTGTCAAAATTTAGGCATTTCTATAAATTGCAAAAAGTCTGTTTTGTCGCCTTGTCGTGTTATTACCTTCATAGGCGCAATTCTAGACACAGTCAACATGTCTGCGAGACTAACAGATCAGAGAATAACAGACATACGCAAACTGGTCTCGCTTCTCTTCAGCAGCAACAGAGTCAAAGCCAGGTTAGTTCTGAAAGTATTAGGGATTATGGCGGCTGCCATACCTCTGCTTCCATTAGCCAGATTCCACATGAGAATCCTTCAATGGATGCTCTTCACACAATGGTCATACCAACAACTTCCGATGTCTCACACCATTATGATTACGCAAACATGCAAGAATCATCTTCGGTGGTGGATGTCTTCCCCTCAGCTCCTCTTGGGAAGACCCTTTGTTCCTTCCCCTCCGGTTGCTACTCTGACAACGGACGCCTCCCTGATCGGGTGGGGGGGGCATTATCAGGGCAGAACTGTCCAGGGCATATGGCGACCAGACGAATGCCACTTGCACATAAATGTTCTAGAGATGAGAGCAGTGCTTTTAGCGTTGCAAGCCCTTCAAGACTCTCTTCCATTGGGAACGATAGCAATCCAGACGGACAATATGTCTGTAGTGTGGTATATCAACAAACAAGGCGGAACCAGGTCCTATCTCCTATGTCGAGAAGCACTCAGACTGTGGCAATGGGCGATTTCTTCTCAGCGTTTTCTGATAGCAACGCACATCCCCGGGAAGTCCAACCAAATCGCGGACAAGTTGAGCAGAGCTATCCTCATGCCTCACGAGTGGTCTCTGAAAGATTCTATTGCGAGAAAAATTTTTCTCAAGTGGGGTCAGCCTTGCTGCGACCTTTTTGATACACCCCAAAACAGCAAGTGCAGAGATTATTTCACCCTATTCCTGTTACCAGGCCAGCCCAGCAGAGACGCTCTAGTCCAAGTTTGGCCCCGGGGACTTCTGTATGCATTTCCTCCCTTCCCACTAATCTCTCAAGTGATACAGAAAGCTATCGCTCAGAAGGCCTCGTTGATCCTCATTGCTCCTTACTGGCCTCGACAGGTTTGGTTCCCCTTTCTGCATCATTTTCTGTTGGAGCGACCTTGGCATCTGGACCTAGTTCCAGATCTTTTGATCCATCAGTCGGGTCAGTTTCATCGCTCCCTTCCCTCTCTGAACCTCACTGCTTGGTTCCTCCAATTCCAACCTTAGCCAGGCTTCCTCAAATATCTCACTCTGTTCGAGATATTTTGATAGCTTCCCATAAATCTTCCACTAGAAAGATTTATTTGAGTAAGTGGAAACGTTTCGCCTATTGGGCTCAAGGAAGGGACATAGATCCTTTCACTGCTTCCATACAAATGGTCCTTGATTTTCTAGCTGAACTCTTCCATGCAGGTTCATCTCCTTCTACTCTTAAAGTTCAACTGGCAGCTATTTCTAATTTTCATGTGGGTATTTCAGAGTCTGCCATAATGTCCCACAAGCTTTGCAAAGCCTTTTTGAAAGGATTTTTTCTACTCAGACCTCCTATAAGAAATCCTCCTCCTCCTTGGGACCTAAATTTAGTTCTTAGTTCTTTGATTCTTCCCCCTTTCGAACCTGCAGCCTCCTGTTCTTTAAAGTTGCTATCATGGAAGACTCTCTTTCTGGTAGCTATTACTTCAGCTAGAAGAGTTTCAGAACTTCATGCACTCAGCTGTCGACCTCCTTATCTGTTGTTCCATAAGGACAGGGTATCTTCTGAACCAACCCGTCTTTTTTGCCTAAGATAGCCTCGACGTCTAACCTAAATCAAAGCATTGACCTCCCTGTGTTTTTTCCGGAATATTCCAATAGGTCTGAACAAAAATTACACTGGCTAGATGTTCATCGTCAGTTAAGGTACTATTTGGATAGAACCAAACAATTCAGAAAATCTGACCAGCTGTTTGTCTCCTATGCAGAAGGCAGAAAGGGACTTTCAGTTTCAAAGGTATCATTATCTAGATGGCTAACATCTCTTTTCTCTTGTTTATGAAATTAGACACCAAAAGCTGCCTAACAAACCTAAAGCCCATTCCACCAGGGCTTTGGCTACTTCTATAGCCTTCCAAGACAGACTGCCTATTGACACCATTTGTGCAGCGGCTACTTGGGCTACTCCTCACACTTTCATTTCTCATTATAAGTTGGATTTAGCTTCTAGGCATAGAGCTAACTTTGGTTCCACTGTTCTCAAGAGTCTGTTCCGTTAGGCCACCCGGGACAAGGTGCTAGGGACTCGGTCCCATCCAGCAAGAATGAAGGCGAGATAGACAACTTAACATATAGAAGTTATGTTCTTACCATAACGTTCCATGTTAGTTGTCTTCTTCTCGCCTTCTTTCTTCCCCCCTCCTTCCCCTGGCCTGGACAGACCTAGAGGAGTTTGATTGTGACCTCTCTTTCTACCACCTCTTTGCTATAGGTATATGCTCTGCTGTGCATATTTTCCTAGATCAGGCTTTAGGTCACCTTTCCTTTTCCCTTGTTTATAGAGGTGGATTCTTTTTCCAGTTTTTTCTGGTTATATTATTAGCTGGGCCTAGCTCACAAAGCGAGATCTGAGGTAATTCTGCCTAGCATTGTGGGATATAAGGGGAGCCTCGAGCCGGTGGAACCAACTCTCGAGCTTTAGAGTGGCCGAGTCGGAGCCGAGGTCGGCTCCGAACCCATCCAGCAAGAAAGAAGGCGAGAAGAAGACAACTAACATGGAACGTTATGGTAAGAACATAACTTCTATTTGGATGTCATTTTGGAGGCAAGGAGGCCTAGTACTAAAAAATCTTATGCTGAAAAATGGAAAAGATTCTGTGCCTGGGATGAAACTCAAGGGATGGCCACAGTAGCACCCAATTTACCTCAGATTCTTCAATACTTAACAGAGATGCTTCACAAGGGCCTTTCGTTTTCCTCCATCAGAATTCACGCCAAAGCCATTTCAGCTCATTACAACACAGAACCCACCCCTCTTTTCTCGCCCACTGCTCAAGCAGTTTCTCAGAGGGGCCAAAAACTTAAGACCACCCAGAAGGCTATCCTCTCTCCCCCTTCTAGTACAGCTCCACGCCTGGTAGTTCCCTTGTTTGCTTACTGCACTACTACTTTGTCCACTAGATGTTATACTTTTCTCATCCCTATTTGGGATATTAGTACTGACTTCTGCCTTACACTTTTATTCTCCCCTCCTTATACTAATCCTTTTCCTCCTTTACTTCTCTGTCTCATCCTCTCCCCCGAGGATACTTTCTCTTGCCTTGATTCCCCCTTCCTTCCCTGATACTTTTTCCACTCTCCTCTGGTCTACTTTGTGTGCCCCGCTCCGCTCCCCACCCACCCCCAGGGGTCCTACATTTATATTTCTACAAGCCACACCTCCTACTACTGCTATCCTATCCAATTCACAGTCTCACAGATTGTGTAACTTCCTTCACTTAGTCACACCTACATACCACTTTAACCAACCCACCACTATCTCACTAAAGTCCTATACCATTACAGCCCCTTCCACTCTACCCCCTACTCCCACCACACACCCCTCTACAACATATCAGGAAACCCTACTTCACATACAACTATCTTATCATGTCTACAACTATCCTCACCTCACAACTTAAACTACCTATCACCTTCTTACTATTATTCCTTCTCATTACTACCTACTTCTTAACCTCCTATGAACACTCCTTAACTATTTCTCTCTCACTTCCCTCAAAACATACTAGTACACCTACAACATACCTACCTTCATCCTATTTACCTACCTCATCACAAACCATATATCTACTTCCCAAATACCATAGACTATTTCATTGTAAACTAGTAAAAACTAAATCAAAGAAAGTATTTGACACATCTCTAAAACACATATCCAAAAACTATGGTCTACTACTCCATCTACTTCAGGACGGTGACATACACCCCAATCCAGGCCCTCAACCTACAACTACTGAAACACACAGTCACCATATAAAAGCTCTCCTTCCTCCATCAACTATAACTACAAACATACTATCCTTGGCCCACCTAAATATACGCAGTATCTGTAATAAAGTTAGTCAAATACACGCCTACTAGAAGTACACAACTTTGACATTCTATGCTTATCAGAAACCTGGCTAAAACCATCTATTAAAGATATTGAAATTACCCCACCTGGATATAACATTGTTAGACTTGATCGCACCTCCAAGAAAGGAGGTGGAGTAGCTATCCTATATAAATCTAACCTGAAGCTTACTCTTCTTGACCTTGCTCTTACCCAAAACAATAATGTCGAAATAATCTGCTCTAGAGTTCAAATTAATACTACTAAATCAATAAACATCATTTGTGCTTATCTGCCTCCAGGAAGTAATATCCCCACATTAGAACAACTTCTTGAACAACTCTCAAATTACCTCCCTCAAGAAACACTACTCCTTGGAGACTTTAACATTGACTGGAAATCTTGTAACAATGCTAACCCTACTTCCCATTTAAACCTTTTTGGTTTCAAACAACTAATTGATAGTGCCACTAGAATAAATAAAACAAACAAAAAGGAAACCACCTTAGACTGGGTTCTTACAAACTCCCACTCACAAAGCTACAAAACTGGCATCCTTCCTGATGACCTTAGCGATCACTCCCTCACATATGTCATTAGAGCTAAAACTCATCAAAACTTACCTACCTCACATAGAACACTATATTCAAAGAAACAATTTAATCCCCAAAGATTTCAAACAGAACTCTCACAATACAATTGGACCCCTCTAAAGCATCTCTCTCTCTCAACAAAGCCGTAGAATATTTCAACTCAGCATTCCTTACAATCCTAAACCACCATGCCCCAAGTCGTACCATTAGAATAAAGACCAGAACAGCACCCTGGCTTACCTCTAATACTAAACAAAAGATCAGGCTTAAAAATAAATCTTGGAAGAAATGGCACTCCTCTAGAAACCCAACAGACTATCAAACCTTTAGAGAGCTGAGAAACAAAACCAAAAATGCTATTATTTCAGACAAAAGAACTACTATGTAGAACTTCAGCAATCCACAAAAAGAACCAAAAGGTTCTGGTCTACTATCAATCATCTACTTACCCCAGGTAAAATAGTAACACCTAACCCACAGAATCTAGACCCTGATAATCCCTCTTTAATAGCCAATAACTTCAATAGCTTCTTTACTACTTCCATACAAACACTAGCAAGCCATTTATCCCCTGATGCTTCCCAACTGATCTTAAGTAACACCAACAAAGTCATTCCTTCCTTCAACTTCAACCCATACCCACCTCCTACATACAATCTCTCTTACAAAAACTTAAACCCACTACCCGCTCAGCAGATAAGCTTCCTGCTGAATTCCTTCAGGTAGCAGCAAAAGCTATAGCCTACCCTGTTTCGATCCTAATAAACAGATCCATAAAAGAAAGTGATTTTCCAGCAATCTGGAAGATATCACACATCATACCCTTACATAAAGGAGGCAAATCCACTGACCTCTCTAACTACCAATAGCACTATTATCTCCACTAGCTAAAATCATGGAAAAATGTATACACAAACAACTACTTAACCATCTCCTTCAAAATAACCTACTAGCAAACACTCAACATGGATTTAGACCCTCACATAGTACGACCACTGCACTACTTTCCTTTACTAACACAATAAACTGTAACCGTAATAATAACAAACTAACTGCTTCTCTTTTCCTAGACCTGTCAAAAGCCTTCAACATGGTCAACCATAAACTTCTCCTACACATACTAAACTCACTTGCCTTGGATTTTTCCTCCTTAACCTGGTTCTCATCCTACCTTGAAAACCGACAACAAGCAGTACTCTGGAAAAATTCTCTATCTGCTCTACTACCTATCTCCTTAGGAGTACCTCAAGGATCAATATTAGGTCCACTCTTATTCTCTATCTTTATTAATGATCTTCAATCATCTATCCATAACACTACCTGCATACAATATGCAGATGATTCTACCATCATCTGTACAGCTCCCACCCAATCTGAACTCCAGTCACTCACACAATCTACCTTTTCAACCGTTGAACAATGGTTCTCAAAAAGATGTCTCCTTCTCAACTCCAAGAAAACAAAACTACTATTATTCTCACCTACCCACAAATCTCCTCAACTAAATTTTACTATTACTGCAGCTGACAATTCTCTTATCTCCCCAGACTCTACTACCAAACTGCTTGGTGTTACTATTGATAATAATCTTAACTATGATTGTCATATCAATAACACTATAAAAGCAGTAAATAAAAAGATAGGTTCACTGTACAGAATAAAACCCTTCCTTACTCCAGAAGCACGGACCACCTTAGCTCAATCACATCTTATCTCCACCCTACTGTATGCTTCCTCTATTTACACCAATCTCTAAAGGTAACCTGAAAAAACTAACTACATCCTATCATAATATAGCCCGTTTTGCCACAACATCCCAGTACAGAACTCACCACTGTAATAACTTAAAACAATTACAATGGTTAGAACTACCTAACAAGCTTATCTATCAACAGCTCTTAATTACACATAACATTCTTTATCAACCAACAAAAACACCAGCTCTCAGTAACCTCCTTACTCCCTACAAAAACTTGAAACAGTTGCGATCTGCGAAAGATACAAGTCACCACAACTAGAATTACAAATTCAGCAGGTAACAGTCTATTTTCAAACTCCATAGGGAAAATATGGAATAACCTCCCCCCACACATTACCTCACTAGACTCCTTTCAACTTTTCAAAAAACAACTTCTATTACATCTTAACAACTTCTGTCTCTGCTCCTGTACCAATCCAGACTAAATGACTTCTTCGCTCTTCAGCCATACCTCCCTATGTAAAAATCACTATCTTTCCCTGCTATTTCAAATGACTAAATTACTGTACAGTATGAATATATAGCTTAGGCTATTTGTTTTTTACCTGTTTTTTTTTTCGCTGTATTTTCTACTACACTAAAATGTATGCATTGTTGCTTAAATGTTTAACCTTGTTTTAATTGTGGAGCTTTTCTCCCCGGGCCTCCACTGAAAATGGAAATTATCCAGCTGGACTAGCCCGGTCAACAAATGTAAAATAAAATAAAATAAAATAAAAATAATAAAGAACCCCAACTACTCTGTCTCCTTTTGAGCCAGCTGCAAGTGCGGAGTTAAAATTCCTTTCTTGGAAAACAGCTTTCCTTTTAGCAATCACTTCAGCAAGAAGGGTATCTGAATTCCAGGCCCTTATGGCAGTGGAGCCGTTCATCATCTTTCATGCGGACAGGGTGTCCCTCAGGACCAGTCCCTCCTTCATGCCTAAGGTGGTATCCAGTGTGGCTCTTAATCAATCCATTCATTTGCCAACCTTCTTTTCTAATCCACAGAACAAAGGGGAATGGATACCTCACTCCTTAGATGTGCACAGACAACTTAGATTTTACTTGGACAGGACTAAACCTCAAAGGAAATCTGAACAACTGCTGGTGGCATTTGCTGCAGGGGCAGAGGGGAAGGCTGTTTCAAAGCTAACCATTTCTAAATGGATAAGCCATTGCATTCATTTCTGCTGTAAACACCATGGAAATCCTATCCCACAGGGGATTAGACCCCATTCAACCAGGGCTGCGTCTACCTCTACAGCCTTTTGCAGAGGTGTCCCTACCAGAGACATCCTAGAAGCTGCTACCTGGAGTTCTGTACATACCTTCGCCAAGCATTACCATTTGCCAATTTTCTCTAAATCCAGAGCTGGCTTTGCCACTGCAGTCTTGCAGGGCCTTATAGCTGGTCCTAATGCTATCTGAATTCCTCCTCCCATCCTTAGCTTTGGGAATCTACCCAAATGTGATGACTGTAACAGTGAAACATGAAGAACATAGTACAGTTGTGTACACTTGCCATAAATGTAGATGTTCGAGTGTATTCACTGTTGCAGTCCTGGTTACCCTCCCTCCAGCCCCCTAACTTCTTTTGGCTATACCTCTACGCTCCTTTACTATGCTTAAAAGCTTTTTGGTGTATTTGCATTTTTGTTGGAGGTATAACCTTGTGTGTGTGTGTGTGTGTGTGTGTGTGTGTGTGTGTGTGTGTATATATATATATATATATATATATATATATATATATATGTGTATGTATTTAATTGCTTCCCATTAGAGGGCACCTGACATCTGGGGCAAGAAAAACTGATGTAGTGGCGTCGGCTGCATGCTTTATACCCCTGACTACCTGACGTCACGGAAGATGAGACAGCAACATATGCAGGACCCAAGACTTTGATAATCAGGCCAACTGATGGCTACTGCAAGCAGATAACCCAGATGTGATGACTGCAACAGTGAATACACTCTAACATCTACATTTATGGTAAGTGTACACAACTGTACTTTCTTCATGAGGCCAGAAGGCCTAGCACCAGAAAATCTTATGCAGATAAATGGAAGAGATTTTGCTCTTGGATGCTGGCTAAAGGAGAATACTCTTCTCATTCCCTCATTCTTGACTACCTAGCAGGATTGCTTAATGGTAAACTTTCCTTTTCTTCAATCAAAATTCATGCTTCAGCAATTTCGGCTCATTGTTCTTTTGAGCAACCCATTTTTTTCTCACCCCTTGATGAAACAGTTCCTGAGGGGAGCTAGTAATCTTAGACCTCCCAGAAGAGCTCCTACTCCTGCTTGGGATCTTAATTTTGTCCTAGAAAAACTTGCCTCCCTCTGAACCAGCTGCCTCTGCAGATTTGAAGTTTCTATCCTGGAAGACTGCTTTCCTTTTAGCTATTACTTCAGTTAGAAGGGTATCTGAGCTGCACGCCTTAATGGCAGTAGAACATTTTATTATTTTTCACTCAGATTGAGTTTCTCTGAGAACTAATCCCTCCTTCATGGCTAAGGTAGTTTCCAGTTTAACCCTTAACCAGTCTATTCACCTGCCTACATTTTTCAACAATCCCCAAAATAAAGGGGAAAGGATTCTGCACTCTCTTGATGTGCATAGACAGCTGAGATTTTACTTAGACAGGACTAAATCCTTTCAAAAATCTGAACAGTTGTTGGTTAGCTTTGCTCCTGGGGCTCAGAGTAAAGCTATTTCAAAACAAATGATTTCCAAATGGATTGCTCATTGTATTCACTTTTGTTACCTGCAGCATTGGAAGGTCCCCCCTCAGGGTATTTGGACCCTTTCTACTATAGCAGCCTCTACCTCTGAAGCCTTTCTGAGAGGTGTACTTACTAAGGACATTCTAGAAGCAGCTACTTGGTCTTAGGTTATAGGTTAGGGTTCATAGGTTAGTACTAAAGCTAACTGCCCTTGCGAGCCATTGTAAGCCTAGCCAATTATCCCTTGTGAGACTCAAACCCTGCACTTTGTGTTTGTAAGGCAAACACCTTAACCATTAGGCCACCCTCCCATTCCCTTCCGTCCATAGTTTCACAAAGCATTACAATCTACCTTTGTTTTCTAAATCCAGGGCTGGTTTTGCCTCTGCAGTTTTGCAGGGCCTTCTTACCAACCCTTAATCTGTGATCCTTCCTCCACCCTTTGTCTTTTTCCTGGGCTTTGGGAATCAACCCATGTATGAGGACTGCAACAGTGAAACACAAAGAACATAGTACAGTTGTGTACACTTGCCATAAATGTAGATGTTCGAGTGTATTCACTGTTGCAGTCCTGGTTTCCCACCCTCCATTCACCCTTTTTTTCCTAAGGCACAGACAGTATACATTTTTATTTTTTGTATGACGTGTCCAGGGTTCTTCCTTCCTGGGTTAGCCTTCTTTTGGGGGCTCCTGACAGTTAAGGCAAGAAAAACTGAGGAAATAGCGTTGGCTGCCTCCCTTTTTACCTGACGTTCTGACATCAGTTTTACAACCGGCGGCAGCCGACGTCCTATACCCAGGACTCTGGTATTCGGGCCGACTGAGGGCTACCGGGAACCGGATAACCCATATGTGAGGACTGCAACAGTGAATACACTCGAACATCTACATTTATAGTAAGTGTACACAACTGTACTTTTACTCCTACTGATGCCTCTAGGTGTCAAATATTGCTTGTTCACATTTGCATCAATAATTCCAAAACCAAGCTATTTACAAGGTTTTAAAATTACACAATGGAAAACTCAACTGCATTAATGTTTGACCTCTGTCTAGTGCAGATAAATAGATATTAACTGTTGCTTTTATGATATTAATTTATATAGGTATAATTTTCCCATTTTTCTAAATATCTCAACAACCAAGTAACACAGACAGGAACTTATGAATGCTGTCACCTAGATGGATGAAATGCTGCTAACAGTATGTGTGTAACTTGAGCTGTTGCTGAGATATTGTAAGTTGGTTATAAAATGTTACAAATGTAATACTGTGTTTACTGTGACTTACAAAATTCAGTTTAAGACCTAGAACCTAAAGAATACTACCACTATAAAAATAGTTTGTGCTGAAGAGTTTACCATTTATACTTCTTTCTTAACCCCTGTGGTTCCAGAGATATGAACTTTTGTTTGAAATGTGAAGATCTAATTTGATTCTGTCAAAAGGTTAGGCTCCGCCCATTGGAAGTTACAGTGCAAACTTCCTGAGCGCCTTTCGAGTGAATGAGTTAAAGGCATGGGAAACCCCCTTCCTCATATTATCAATGCCCATACAACCAGATCTGTGGCTACCTCACAAGCATTCTTTTGACATTCTTCAGATGACATTTGTGCAGTGGCCTTTTGTTGCCTCCATGTCTAAGGCACAGTTTGAAGTTTCCAGTGTTTGGGGTATTTTATGATGAGACATTCAAGGGGCGTAGCATGAGACTATGCCCTCCAAATGAAGGAGCTGCTGTTCCTTACCTCAGTTATGAAAGTTAGTACTCACTGTAGTTAATGAACCCAATTACCTTCCCTGCCCTTGGAGTCCACTAGGTGGCTTTGATTCTGAACCTTATTTCTGTTTTGTTGTTTTGGCTGCTTTCATTTTTTTATGGTATCAACTTGTTTTTGTTGTTACAAGATTGAGAAAATGGGACCTCAGGAGGAGGGGGGGATATATAGTCTGGGAATGTTATAGGGGCTAGTTGACTTGTGAAGAGATGCAACTACCTAGGCAGATCTGTCATGGGTGAGTTCCTAATGTATGGCACTGTGAATGCCTGATTCAGATCAGCTGCTTCTAGTACTGTAATAGAACAGCATTCAGTGTATGAATCAGTGGTATGGTATGACTGACTTATACTGCATGTGGATGTTCAGATATGCAGCCTGACTTAGCTTTCAGGCATCTCTGCACAACACTGCCCTGCCCCATACCATTGACATCATTTGTACTCGCAGTGTAAAGGGGAGAAGTTCCAATGTCATCTCATGTTCTTTTTACAATAAAGTGTTCAGGAGAACCCTTACATTCTCTTTTCAGTAAGAAACCTGTTTTACAATGAGTACAGATATTGCGCATCTTTCTTGAGCATTTATAGTTGGTTGCATTAGGAAAATGTATGACCGCCTGTGTCCAAGAGTGCAAGTCATGTTCAGCCTTCTACCTGAAGCTCCCTGACCTTGACAATAGATGCCTTGAACTTAGTTTGGGGAATCCATACCAGCTACCTCAGTGCCGAGTATGTGAGATCCCGCAACTCTGGGCATGCATATCACTGTCAAGAAGATGCTAATCCTGATGTATTCTGTTCAGGCTTACAAAGATGCTTGGATATCAGGCATATACGTAACAGCACCACAGTTAATTAGTACATCGAAAAATGAAAAATAGAATCTAGGAATACCAGTGACCACCACGGAGACTGCTACACAAAAGTTTGATGGGCCCCTTCGTCTTTTTGTTTACAAGACTTTTTCAGATTTAACAGGCATAACTTAAAAACAGTTTAAATACCAGTTTCTGTCACATGATTTCAAACCATCAAAAAAAAATAAAACTCTAAAGAAACAAGTACCTTATAGTACCGTATTCAGAATAATTGAATTACACTTGAAAACTTTACAAGTTCTAAAAATATATACATTGATCATAAAAATTCACTGTTTAGAATTAGTAATATCAACATCTTTCACATATATAGTGACAATCATCTAAGCAACGACTTAAGTTTCAGCAGACACATAATAGAGCTGTTCTCATTTAGCCCTGGCCAACTGCTAGCATTTAAATAAAGCTTGCCAGTACAACTCTTTGTCTTGTTGAGAATTAATGGCCATGGACCCCTCTGATATTCATTAATATTTTTTCAACTATCGTAAATTTAAAACACGTCCAGGATTGTGTTGAATGTGTTTAAACAATGTATTCATGTTTTTTTCTTTTTTTATATCATAAACATGTTCATAAATACAGTCTTTGATTCCACCTTTGGTTTTAGCAATATAAAATCCTGGACATGTTTGGCAATGTGCATTATATACAAGTTTGTTTCACAATTGAATTTCCCTGATACAATATATCTATGCCTGCTCACTTCAAAAATTCCTCCTGTATTTATATGTTTACAATAAGTACAGTGTCCGCATTTGGACATATTAACTCCCTTATTATACAATAACTGATGATTAACAATGAAAAACTAGCACGCTGATTGGTCAGCCCAGTTGCTTTTTTTAAAGCTGTCTCGCTATGTTAAACCCATTTAACATAGCGAAACAGTAAAAAGCAATGAAGATCTTGCTTTCTCCGTTGCTTTTGCCCACAGCTCTGATGTACTGCGTAGGCATACGCATGCAGAGTACATCAGAACTGCCGCAGAATACCAGACAGCTGCGGGAAGGGCAGCAAGGAGGCATTATACAATGCCATTATTTAAGAAAAGTAATTATTTTTTTTTCTTAAATAATGTCATTGTATAATAGCAATAACCCACTTCTGGGTATGGGTAATGCTGGATTTACCCACGGTTGGCTTTGTTTGGCCACTCTGGCTTCGTCCTCGTGACCAAACCACGCCAACCGTGGGTAAAATCCAGCATTACCCACACCCAGGAGTGGGTTATTGCTATATTACATTCTTCTATAAAATGCACTTCCTGTGCAATCATATGTAAATGCAGGAGGATTTTATGTAATTACAGGTGGATTTTTTTGAAGTGAAGTGGCATAGATATACAATTCAATTGTGAAACATAAGGAGTTGTATGTATTGCTCTTTGGCAAACATGTCCAGGATTTTATATCAGTAAAGTGGAATGTAGAAACAAAGACCAGATAGCCCCATCTTGGTCAAACAACCTTGGTACTCTCCTAATCCTGCATCTCCAAAGTAAGGGATCCCATGATACCCCCAAGATTGCACCCCTATTTAACTCATCAAGAGAGGATTTTATTACACCACAGTCTGGGCAGCTTCATTTTGGCTGCCCAGAAAATAGGTCATTGGTACTGAAGCAAGAAGCCTATGTCCCAGAGGTCCTCTGTGTTCTTCAGGAAGCTAAGAAACAACCTGGCACTAGAAAATAATTTAGCCTGAGTCAGTTAAGTGCAGCAGTTTATGCACCCATGCTGCATAGTAGCCAGTGAGTGCCTATTCCTCTCACACTAATTCAAGTGATTTCTAATGTAGCACTTGAATCAGCTGCACTTGGAGCAGCAGCTTATAGTCTTTACCACTGTGTCACTTTATTTGCTGCATTCTATACCTATTAACAATTTACTGTACTGTCAACAGCAGTTTGCAGCCCAGTAAAATATCTGTGATGGCCTTGGTTTTGTTTTTGCAGACAAGCACCAGTCTAAGTAGTCCTACTAACTTGCTAGCTTATGTTACCTGTGCCTGAAACATGAGTCATGTCAGCCATATAATATTTGCTAAGTTAAGACATCCAAACCTACAACTGGAGTTTTGCCCGTCTTGTAATACTTGTGAAATTTTGTTGCAGTCTAGCAGAGAGAACATTATAAGAACACTGCAACATTGTAAGAACACTGTAACTGGTTTTCTGTTTTTGTTTTGATTATGCTACGCTTTTGCATTACATTAGCTGCCATTGCTGTATCTTGAGATTATCAGGTAAGCATCTAAGTTACAAGTGCTGTATTGTAGCTAAGTAAAAGTACACAGTCCTCTCCAAGCACAAAATTGTCAGTGAAAAATCAGGAGCAGCAAATACAAAAGCACTGACAGTACCACAGCCAAGAGATTTATTACAAATTAAAATAAATAGATTCTCACAGTACAACGGTTAGCGCTTTCAGGGATCTACCCCTTCATCAGACAACAGTTGAAGTCTCACAATTCTTTATATACTTTAAAATAGTCACATGGTAGTTCAAAACTACTACAATTACTCTAAATTTAAAATAGAAACACAGTAGCCAGTGCATCTATGAATGTTTAGTACAAATACTCTGTACAAGTTAATAGCTCTAAAGAAACTATGTATATAGCAAAATTATATCTAAAGGTAATATGTAGAATATATTTAAAAAAAAAAAAAATATATATATATATATATATATATATACATATATACACACACACACATACGTATATGTACTTGTAAAAATGCATATATAAAAAAACACACATGCAAAGACATATATAAACCGATACCAAGAAAAATGTATATACACTATGTACATATATATGGAGACGCATGTAAAGAATATATGCGTGTATAAGAAATTGATATACGCATAGAAAAAATGTATGTATCCTGCATAAAATTAATACAGAAATATATATACAAGAGTACAAGTAAGTACATGTGTTTGTACATCTACCTACTGAAAATATCCAGTGTAGAAATAAAATACTACATAAAAAAGTAATATAAAATTAAAATATTAAAATATTCTATAACCATTGAAGAAAATCAATGCTTCAATGGTCGAGCTTTTACAAATGGTTTAAGCGACACCATTTGATTCAAACCCCCGGGGGTTTGTCTGCATTAAATCGTATAATCCATCTCTGTTCAGCAGCTTTTGTATCATTGGTTAAATTGCCCAACCTCTGCTTCTCAGACAGGATTTGTAGAACCAAAAATTTGTAGTTGTGTTCTGGTCCTGCATTCATACTATGCATAGCAATAGCACTACTTTCTTTACAGTTTCTAATGTCTCTGTAATGTTCAAGGATCCTGTCCTTCAGACGTCTGTTGGTCTTATCTATATAGAAACTGTAACATACTGCACAATATGCGAAGTAGACCACATTCGATGTTGTGCAGTCAGCATAAAGATTACTATTATAAATGAACTTCCTAAAGGGATGTGTGAAAGTCCTGCCATTATGTATGTGCTTACATGCTCCACAATCTCTGCACATGTATGTGCCAAGTCTGTCAGATCTACTAATGGTGTTAATCGTGGCACTTCTATAGCACAATTCACTTGTCAATGTTCTATTATTCGTAAAAGTGAAGCTCGGCTTGGTCCCAATTATGCCTTGTAAGCTATCAATTGTAGATGGAATGCCCCAAGTTTTAGTGACTACGTCACATACTACATTTATATTACTTGCAAAGGTTAGTGGCATCCTGAGTGTGTTATCTGTGCCTTTGTACTTATGTGTAACCCCGTCTCGGTCAGTGACTTGCCCACTTATTTCACCTGTAGTGCGCGTGTCAAAATAGGGTCTGCATCTGCCTGCCCTATTACTCCAACCATCAGAGATACATCTATTTATAGTTCTTGCGTCATAACCCCTATTTAAAAACTCTAACTTAAGCTGATGTAAGGCTGTTTGTAGTTCATCATCATCATTAAACAGTCTCATAATCCTATAAACTTGCCCTTTAATGATGTTAACCTTCGTATGATTGGGATGCATACTGGTATTATGCAGGAATGTGTTTTTCCTGACCTGTTTCCTGAATAGACCAGTTTTTATCTGGTTCAGATCATCTTTTCTCACTTTAATATCCAGAAAGTCAATTTCAGTCATGGAATACTGAGAGGTAAATCTAAGAAATTGAGTAGTGTTGTTAAGATAGACAAAAAATGCATTCAGCTCTACCTCTGTACCACTCTACAGCAAAAAAATATCATCCACAAACCTGACATACCAGTTAATATATCTGCCATAGGTGCTATTGGTTAAAACATATGTACATTCCCATTGAACCAAAGAAAGGTTGGCATAGCTATTGGCACAAGCTGTGCCCATAGCCACGCCAACCTTCTGCAGATATTTCTGTTGTTGAAATAGGAAAACATTGTTAGTCAGCACTATATCCAACAGGACGCAAATGAGGTCACCTTTGTTCTTGCTATAAGCAACACTATAGAGTGGTTCCCTTATACTCTCTATCCCCCATTCATTCGGGATGACCGTAAACAATGACTGTGTATGTCCATTGTTACTAGGAAACAGCAGTGGTCTGTATCTATCTCTGTCCATTTCATCCTAAGAGTTTCAAGAAAGACCTTGGAGTCTCTTAACACACTCTCACAGTTAGTTAGGAGTGGATGTAAACTCTTCTCAATGTAGATGGATAAAGGTTCAGTAACCCATCCTTTACCTGAGACTATGGGACGCATAGGTGGCACTAACAGATTCTTATGTAACTTTGGTAGACCATATATCTCAGGTATGGTAGGATTATTGACCGAGAAATACTCAAACAACTCCTCGTTAATCATACCAGTGATTAGCAAGTCAAACATCAGAAACGATACCTTATCAATAACACTTTTTACAACATTATTTGATATAGTCTGGTATGTGGAATCATCATTCAATAGTCGTAACATCTGTTCAACATACAGCTGCTTATCCATCACAATTCCCCCTCCCTTGTCTGCCGGTCTTATCTTGCTGGAGTGCATTTGCTTTAAATCCATCATAGCATAATATTCATCCCTACTCAAATTATGAAAAATGTTAGAACTACAGTTATTGCTAGCATCCAACTTCTCCCTTAATTCTTTGTCACATACATCAATAACAGTATCAATGACTGCATTACTCGGTGGAATGAATGTGCTGGTTTTTTTAAAAGTGTTCACAGTCAATTGAGGGCTATTACCGAAAAAAGTTTTCAATGTCAGAGTCTGACCAAAAATTCTAAGGTCTTTTATTACTTCTGTTAAATCAGCCTTCCTTGCTGGAACAAAACTAAGCCCTTTATTCAAAAGTCTCACCTGGTTTTCTGTCAAAGGGTGTGATGAGATGTTAAAAATTAGACTTTGCTGAATCTCTTCCTGTCCTGGCCCTCTGCACTCAGCGGTCTCCGCTGGCTGCGATTCATTGAGCGTACTCTGATTGGCAGGGGTTCCTGCAGTAAAAAATGATCCACGTTGTCCACTGGACCAAGATCCTTAGATAGACCATTAGAAGGTGTCTGTAGATTTCTGGTGTCCTTGGGTTTAACTGCCAAGATGTCACTCGTTTCAGGCGGCGATTTATACGCTTTTAAACCAACTGCTGGCCTCACAGAGCTTTTTATAGCACCAGCGTAGCTGTTGGTCGCATCGCTGCTTACCACTTGCACTGAATTACTCAGAGTAGGTATGTCGCCTAAACCTTCATTTAAATTGACGTTGTCGTGACGTTGTGGCTGTAGAGGTTCCGATTGGACGGCCCGAGCTGTCTGTCTAGTTTGGCTCCTAGGTGGGTGTTCCCTCACCCAAAAAAATACACTCCCATGCTGGAAGTCATTGTAATCCCTATTCAGTTTGCAAGTTTTGACTGTAGCAAGTCTTTTCACGTAATTCAAAATGTTCTCATGTAGTGTATCAAGCTAAGTGCCTACTATTTGTGCAGAGTAATTGTTCACGATATTGCCATAGACTATGTTAATGTCCCTGGCTAATTCGTCTTCTTGTGGGCGAAAAATCTCTATTAGTAAGTGTAGATATTTATAACTACATTCCAAGTTAATGACCTGCCAGCGCCTAAGGAGTTCTGGATATGTTTGCCCATAAGTTGGCATAGTTAGCACACATAACTCTGTGGGAACGAGATTTTGCTGCAGACATGCCTCCATGTGGAAACGTTGCCACTGGAGACGTTTAAACTTATACAACTTGTTCTCTAGCACATACATAATGGCAAGACTTTCACACATACCTTTAGGAAGTTCAGTTATAATAGTAATCTTTATGCTGACTGCACGACATCGAATGTGGTCTACTTCGCATATTGTGTAGTATGTTACAGTTTCTATATAGATAAGACCAAAAGACGTCTGAAGGACAGGATCCTTGAACATTACAGAGACATAAGAAACTGTAAAAAAAAGTAGTGCTATTGCTATGCATAGTATGAATGCAGGACCAGAACACAACTACAAATTTTGGGTTCTAAAAATCCTGTCTGAGAAGCAGAGGTGGGGCAATTTAACCAATGATACAGAAGCTGCTGAACAGAGATGGATTATACGATTTAATGCAGACAAACCCCTGGGTTTGAATCAAATGGTGTCACTTAAACCTTTTGTAAAAGCTCGACCATTGAAGCATTGATTTTCTTCAATGGTTATAGAATATTTTAATATTTTAATTTTATATTACTTTTCTATGTAGTATTTTATTTCTACACTGGATATTTTTAGTAGATAGATGTACAAACACATGTACTTACTTGTACTCTTGTATATATGTTTCTGTATTAATTTTATACAGGATACATATATTGTTTCTATGCGTATATCAATTTCTTATACACACTCATATATTCTTTACATGTGTCTCCATATATATGTACATAGTGTATATACATTTTTCTTGGTATAGGTTTATATATGTCTTTACATGTGCGTTTTTTTATATATGCATTTTTACAAGTACATATACGTATGTGTGTGTGTGTGTGTATATATATATATATATATATATATATATATATATATTTTTTTTTTTTTTTATATATATATATTCTACATATTACCTTTAGATATAATTTTGCTATATACATAGCTTCTTTAGAACTATTAACTTGTATAGGGTATTTGTGCTAAACATTCGTAGATGCACTGGCTACTGTGTTTCTATTTTAAATATAGAGTTAATTGTAGTAGTTTTGAATTACCATGTGACTATTTTAAAGTATATAAAGAATTGTGGGACTTCAACTGTTGTCTAATGAAGGGGGTAGATCCCTGAAAGTGCTAACAGTTGTACTGTGATAATCTATTTATTTTATTTTAATTTATTTGTAATAAATCTCTTAGCTGTGGTACTGTCAGTGCTTTTTTATTTGCTGTATTGTAGCTAGCCTACTAATTCAGAACTCACTACATTTATGCCATCCAGCTGGATACTAGGCACCATGAGACTGGCGTCTACCTTCACCCCTTCATTTGCCAGTTTATTTGCATTAAGCACATAACTGCGGTGGTGGTGCTGCAGTAGCTTTGTCGCCTCACAGTAAGACATCCTGTTCGATTCTCAGCTAAAGCGTCTTCTGTGTGGAGACATGCGTGAATGGGCGTACTTTCGTTGAAGGCTATGCATCAGGGCTGGCAACTCTGTACGTAAAAATCTACTGCCAATCATTAGCGGACCGGAGTTCCGCTGTGGCGACCCCTAACCGGGAAAAGCCGAAAGATACAACAACAACATAGAAGCCGAGAAGGAACTTTCTCATGCTTAATGACGATCCCTTGTTAATACCAGATGTAGTATCCTCCTGCAAAAGGTGTAGATAATTATTCATACTGTAAACAGACCTCTTATATCCTTATGTACCCAAGTTGTCAATGCTCACTACACACCTACACAAATGTATTACAATTGTAACACCAAGTCTGCATACTCTTGAGATGTTCTTCGTGTTTCACTGTTGCAGTCATTACATTTGGGTAATCTGCTGGCAGGTTGCCCTCAGTCGGCCTGAATAACAAAGTCTTGGGTCCTGCGTCGGTTGCTGTCTCCTCTTCCATGACATCAGGTCGTCAGGGATATAAAACATGGAGCCGACACCATTTTAACCAGTCTTTCTTGCCGCGCGGTGCCCGAAGCAGAAGCAGTTCGCAAGTGCCGGTCGGCCGACTCCTGAAATTTTCGTATTTGAGTTTCAGAACCGAAGTCTTCAAACTAAAGCTAAGTACCCCGTTGGGGAAACTTTTTCTTGCTCCTTACCGATGTCAGTAAAAGTTAATAATTGCATTACTTGTGGGAAGGAAATACCTCATAAGGATTTTCATTTGTACTGTATTCATTGCCTAGGCCCTGATCACAATGTGCCTTGCTGTCGGTTTTGTGCTAAATTTAACCAACACACTATTAAGCGTCGGTATATTTTTGCTTCTAAATATTTTGGTTTAAGATTTAACTACCCTGAAATGTCGTCTGTTAGCAGTCCGACTACCGGAGTTCACAAAAAACACAAGGGAAAAAGACAGAGACAGACTGTCGAGGTCCAAAACCAGAGACGAAGCTTCTCCTAAGCCAGTGAGGTACTTTCGCAGCCCCTGATTCCCGCTACTTTTGAGCCGCAGGCCTCTACTGAGACCCATTCGGAGTCTGGTATGCCACAAGATTCGCACAGTACTGAACCCGCGGATGTCTCTCCCTTTGATGGGTCCGGAGCCACTGAGCAAGCACCGGCTTCTGAGGGTGTTTTCAGACCTCAACATTTTTACATTAAACCGATGCCAGCAACAAAAACAAGGTCAAAAACAACTTCTATGTCTAAAAAACTGACGCATGAGTCGCGTGCTCAGGCCCCTATGCATAAAAAACAGATGATCAAAATGGCTGAGGATTTAATTACCTTGATCAGGGGTTCCCAACCCCCCCCTGCTAAGAGGCCTAGGCAAGGCACTGATTATGAATTTTCAGATCAGGTTTCCATTTCTTCTGATTCCTCTTCTGATCAGGAATTTTCTATTCCACCCTATGAGGATTCTGATGCAGAGGAATCCATCCCATCTGCCTCTCCTCCAGAGGATTACTCTTTTGGAGAAACTTTGCATACTTTAAGGGAACATTTGCACTAGGAGAGTCAGGACTTCTCTTAATCAAAAAAGAGGCTTAGGGATTTCCTTCTTCCTCCTCAGCATAGGCCTTTGGTAATACCGCCTGTATTAGATATTGTTGATGATGTGTTCTCGGAATCAAGCATGGCTCCTGATTCCCTGCCTCCGGCTCCTAGTAAGCCAGACAGATATTACAGGGTTCCTGACTCCCACAAATTTCTTTTCAAAAATCCTGCTGCTGATCCAGAGACTATTTCTCAGGGTCCCAAGGGTGTTAAGGCTTCTACAGCCAAAAATCCTACTCCTTCTGATAGAGATTCCAGGGTGCTGGATAGATGGGGTAAGAAGGTTTGTACGTCTGCAACCTTGGCAATCAGGGCTTTAAAATGTCAGTTTCATATGCTTACATATCAACAGCATGTCATGGGCTTACTGAAACAGACAATTATGTTGATTTCTGATTGTGTGGAAAATAAAGAGTTACAGGATTTATTGCATTCAGCAGAGCAGGTTGGAAAGCATACTTTGCAATGTGGTTTTGATTCCTTGGAGGCCTCTTGTAGGGCCGCCGTTACTGGATCTGTGATTAGAAGGCATGCCTGGCTCAAGGAGCAAAATCTGCCTGATCATGTTAAAGCTAAATTGTTGGATGCCCCTTTGCCTCATGATACCCTGTTTGGTAATAAGGCAGAAGAGGTTTTAAAGAAAATGGAAGACAAAGCTAAATCTGTGCAAACTGTAAAATATTTCTTGCAAGTGCAGCCACCCAGGTTCAGTAGGCACTGGCCTACTAAAAATTGGTCCTTTCCTGTGTCCAACAGAGCCAGTCAGGGCAAACCCAGGCGCTCAAAAGGCTCCAGATATCAATCACAGGGTTCTTACAGGTCAAAGCAATGGGGTACCTCCACCTCCAAATCTGGAGGAAGCAAAGTACAACCCTACAGTAATTAGTCTCAATGACTTCCCTCTATCATCTCCAAGCACTGCATATTCTTGAGTTACTAATAGTCTTATAACAATAATCTTCTCAAATCATCCTAGGTCTCCAAGACAGTGTACGAGTTCCTGGACATCTGAATTAAAGTCACACCTCACCCACTGCTTTTGCTACAGCAAGTATGGGTCACCAGTGCAGTATGCAGAAGCCCCTGAAGCATCTAGAGCATACTGCCATGCATGAGAACATCCTTGTTATAGGTGACTTACTAGTTAGACATGTGGATGTTCAGCTTCCCAGGGTAAGCAAAGAAGGTCAGCTCTTTCAATTTCTAGAATTTGTGATTCCATCAAGGCTATTAAAGCCCCAAACGTGCATATGACCTGGTTGTTGCACACGTGGAGGTAAAGTACCTTTGAAGCCCCAGCTTGTGTGATATGAAGAAAGAAACAGTACTAAGCTCTCTGTGTATGCCTTTGATGCTAGTAAGCAACTAGTCTTGATCAGTGTACTGCCGTCACCAAGAATGATGCCACAAAATGAACAAAAAATAATCAACTTCAGCAACTGACTCAGTAATTGGTGTCTTTCCATGGGAGACAGATATGTGTCAGGTAGGAGGGGGGATGGTCAGTATTCCTACTTGCTTCTTTAGGGGATTGTCTGCACCTCTCTTTCCATATTGTCAAAGTTGCCCACAATCAAGGTCTTCCTAATCATTGAAAACACAGACATCTATATAATTGCAGAAATATGGTTCCAGTGGTGTTACAGTACTCCTGTACATGGTTTTAATGCATACTACGTGTTTTAGACCCTCTGCTGAGTTGGTAACTTGTTGGGCCGTGTTTGTTTTTGTTTTGAAACGTAGTCAGCAACCTAGAACTCCTCCATATGGTAACATACAGTAAAATCCACCTTCCATCCCATGGCAGTTTAATAAGCCCCCTCCATGACTTTTGCAGCCAGTGGAAAGAATCCACATCAAGTCTAATAAAGTCATTCTAGGTGACCAAATATCTGTCCATAAATTGCCTCTCATGTACCACAAATATCAGATATGCATAGCAGTTCATGGACACCATTAGTGACATCATTTTCAACCAGTCAGTATCCTTCCTAGTAGAAGTTCAAATTTACACATGTAGTTGTCCCCTCCTTGGACAAATTTGACCACCGAAATCACAGGCAATGACAATTTTAAATCCCCACTAAGTTCATAGATTTCTTCAAGACTGAATTCCTAGCACTAGTTTACAGAGATTTGCAAACTCTCTACCCAATGAACACCTGTATCTAACATGGCCACTTGTACCACTGATTGCTTTTCTGGGTAAACTCCTGCATTGAAGCTTCTGTCTGCATCAGCAAACTGTAAAGCAACTGAAAAAACTGCTAGTATTTAGGAATAATTTCAAATCTCTGTGCTCCAAAAGTGACCTCATGAGGATAAATAAAGAACTAAGGCCAAAGATCAAGACCTGCAAAGTTAAATATGAATCAAATATTGCATCACGTCTAATGGTAACCATAAAGCTTTATTTAACTCTGTCAGAAACAGAAGTCTGTATGATACTTGTTCAGTATCAAATGGTACACCCATTCTGACCCTGAAAATATCACAACTATACTAGCTGTAAAGTTTAGCTCAGACTTCCGACTGTCCCCTCTCTGTTTCTCTCCTAGCCCCCTGTCAGCACCTCCCCATGATTACTTCAGAAGCACCAAAAACACTCTCCGAAACTAAAAACACCTGAGAGTCAAGACAACATATCATATTGTTTCCTTCTTACTTTTATAATACTGCCTTAGATACCCCTATGTAAAATTGTATAACCTCTTCTTGTTCATTGGTACTTGACACTTGGAGACCAGCTGCTGTGGTCACCCTTCACAAGGATAGCCAAACCGCTGACCTTGGGAACTATGGATGGACTAGCCTTACCATCCTCATATGTAAAGTAAGGTAATGTATCTTTGTGAAATTCATAAGTGAAATTGGCAGCTTAAATTCCTTAACCCAAAACAGTTTTGCTTAGGGAAGGCCAGATCTTGCCTACTTAACCTGGCCAACTTTTTTTCAAAAGCATCACAGAGGCATTAGCAAAACTCAGATCTGTACACACTGCTTACTTAGACCTGGCAAAGGCTATTGACAGTATCCCAAACACTGGCAATGTTGATAATCTGACCCAGCTAAATATATAACCCCTTATGAATCTTTCTGAATAGCGATTGTTTATCAGATAGAATCCAGTCATTCAGGGTTGTTGGCAGTATTTTTCTCAGAAAGACTTGTCACTAGTGGTGTCTAGCAGAGCTCATTTCTGGGACTACTACTATATGGCCTTCACTGACAACTTAGCTGACCAAATTTGCTAATCACTGCAAACTTGGAGTTGTCTTAAGCACTCCTCTTGATGCACACTTTTTTCTAGAAGGCCTAACCCATACACATTTGTGATGTCAGGACCATGCAGTAAAGCTCAATACAAAAATGTAGTATTGTATTCCATGACAAACAGGAATACCCACTGTTCCTCCCAGATAAACAGAAACCCCTTCAAAAAATGATAATTTTTATTAGAGACCTAGGCACATTCATTCTTTTGACCATCATGTATGAGCTGGCATAATGAACTAGCCAAACCAGTTATTAAAAGAAAATCTGTCAGATTTAGGGACATTTTTTGTTGCATTGTTCCTCCATTACCAGGCTTATATTGGAACATAATGTACCCATTAGCACATATATATCCAGGCATGTGGTCCATCTAGGAAAAAAAAAACATAATGCTTCTTCAAGAGTAAATTGAACAAATTAATGCTTCTTCAAAAGTAAATCGAACAAATAAACTTTGTATGCGCTCCGAAAGCTGCACAGGGCAGCTAAAAGCTCTGTTAGCACTCAGTCTCCTGTAAACTCACTTGACAATCTCTGCCTGACCTGTAGAGTTACAAATGACCTTCTCCTGCTTGAACTTCAGCATGTTTGTAAAACTGGGAATGCTACAAATTCCTGCCCTACAGTCATAGTGTAAACATGACCCACTGGTGGGATAGATACCTAGCCTTTTAAAGAAGCACCTTCACTCCCTTTAAATCTTACTCAAATGGATGAGTAATTATACTTTCACTATGGTATTGCCCCTCAGCCCCTTACTGCGTGGAGAAGTAGGTGACTTCACTGGCTAGACTCCAAATGTCTTGTACTTCAATTGATTAGTATACACTTATGAACCTGTGACTTGATTGACTGGAACCCGGGAATGAAGAAAATCCAAACAAGTATTTATTTTCTTCAAACATGACAAACAAGGGAAAGCCATGCCTGAGCAGACATATCAGAATAGCTAGCTAACTGCAATTTGTTCTCTTATAATTTTTGTAAGGTAAAAGCTAATTCTAGTAAGACATCAGCTGTTTCTGCTGCCTTTTTTAGGAATGTTTCTGCCATTTCATCCCATTATCCCCAAATGTAATGGAAATTTCCCTACGGATGGTGGCCCTTTTTATTGGAAGTGACTCTGAGCTGAATAGTCCAAAAAAGAAACCTTGTGAGAAGGGGAATTCTGAAAGCTGTCTGAGGCACCCATAGTTCTCTGCTGCACCTACTAAAGAGGGAGCCTTTCATCTTAGGGATGAATTATGTCCTGCTTTGACCAAGTAAGAGTGTGCTCTGGTGCATCCCAGTCTCAGTAATGACAAAGTTGATTGCCTGGAGGGCAGATCCTTAATTTCCCCCTGAGAGAGTTTCTTCACCAGCGATGCTGCCTATCCATGAAGTAGCTAATAAGCTTATTACCAGAAAGTCCTCCTTAGGCAAATGGAAGAGAATTGTCACTGTGGTTTATTTCTTACCACATCTCACCTAAAAAGGCCTCTGTCCAGATGGTCATAACTTATCACCTTATGTAATGTATGCCTTGCCTATGCTTATATATAAAGGCCCACCTGTCTACCATTTCAGCATGGTTGTTTAGGTAACACATCACATTTTTTCTTATTCCTGAGTAGGTAAGTGCATCTTAAATGTAGTTCTACATTGTAGGCTTCCAGGGAGCAATGGCTGAACCATGGGATTTTTAATTTTGACATGGAAAAACTCATACTCTCTCTTTTTGAACAGTTAATTGCTTTCAGGGTTCTGGCCTGAAAAAGAATTCTTATTGGTTGGTTAATGCCTGTACCCACAGGGTCACTGAGTTTCATGTCCTGATGACTGCAGAACTCACACAATTTTGACAATTTTGTATGAGGCAGAGTACCCGTTGAGAATAAATATGCCCTTTATGGTCAAGGTAGTCTATGTTAACCCTGAAGTAGAACAGTTGACAGTGTTATTCATAAGCTTCAAAACCAGAGTAGCTTCTGCATTTATCAGATATGTGAAGGTAGCTTAGGTATTACATAGCCAAAAAGAAAAAGTAAAGATTAGCAGGCCAGTTGTTAATATACTTTAAAGAGGGAACTATACAATAAGTATCCTCCTGCAGAAATCCACAATAATTACCAAAACCACCACTGCAGATGCCCAGAATAGTAGCACAAAGTTTATTATAAGCACTTTAATCCACTTTAATTTAACCGTTGGACTTCTTCTGGTAACATTTAATTTGAGTAGTAAACACTGATACTGCTGTCTAGAGGTAAAAGTATGCAATGACAAAATAACAAAACACCTATACTCACATAACGTGTAAACAAAATTGTTAAAATAATATAAATTACATAAAATAAAATTATTTTTTTAAAATACAGTACATAATATCACAATTCTAAGGAGAGTCACATTACTCCTAAGTAAAATTGCTAATAAGCTATTTATAGAAATTCTGTCATTTATCCTGAGGGGGGTGCTAGTGGCATTTAGTAAAATTTGCCAATGAAGGTCATGCTTTTCTACATGTTTTCCAGTCACTATCCTCTCAAAGAAATGGCACCTTTTGTAACACAAAGTGTAAAAGTTTACCTTTGCTTTGTTCAGTATGCTTGAACAGTTATTTGTATCCTTTTTCTTAATAGCATAAGTTATGCTGATAGATCTGAATTTTAAGGCATTCACAGTCTTGCCCACATAGAATGCTGAACATACACTACACTGGACCAAATATATCACCCCCGCTGTATTACAGTTAAATTTGCCATTAGGATGCACTGTTCTGTGATAGGTACCGATAATGAAACTTGCTCCTTGTAAGATAAATCTACATTAACTGCATACGCCACATTTAAACATACCCTTAACTGACGTGTTCTTGTCCCACCTGTTTTTATAACCCTGTATGAAACTAGTTTTTAAATTAGTTCCAGTTTTAAATACCAAGGTGGGCCTATTCCTCAGTATATTATTTAAACTATGGGCTGTAATGAAGTTAGTCCAGTTTTTAACTATAATATTTTTATTTACTTACTAGAACTACTGAAGCCACATACAAATGCTCTGGAAAATGGGGTAATATTTCCATCATCTAAAACTGGTGTAGATTTCTTTTCAAAACTCTCCAACCCATATTTCAAGACAGTCTTACATTGAGTGAATCTATCTTTAATCACCTGTTCTCTCAATACTTTTACAAATTATGTTGGATAATGTCTATCACTAAACATATTACTAAGAACTCTAATTTGTTCATGAAATAAAACATAATCAGAAATCCTTTGAGATAATGTTATAAACTGGCTTCACTATATTCCTTTTTTGTCATGGGGATGATGATTATCAAATGAAGTAAACAATTGGAATGTGTTTCTTTCCTGAATATTGTTAAAACATAACATCTTTGTTCAACGTGTTTAGAAATTGTTACATCCAAAAAATTAGTAGATTAAACAGGGGAAATGCAGCATGTCAGAATCCAAGCAGGCACTCTCCAAATAGCTAATTAACAACATTGCCATATTTTATAGTTTTCATGAAAAATCCTTGCAAGTAACGTAAAAGCTTAATTAGACAACAGCAGTATTAAACTTATCTCCTTCTATTGAGTGTTGCAGTATTTTTAACATATGGGTTGTGTTCCACCCTACGACCCGACATCCGGCCAGTATACAAAAGCTTTTAGCCACTGACAGTACGTGGGACATCGCACCTCTGCTCTGACTACGTCAGCCATAAAAGGACATCCGCACGTACCATTCCCAGAACTTTTCTGCCACCATTCGGAAGGTTGACTGCTACATATGGTCTGCAGTCTGATTTTGTGTGTGTTGCTGCCAGCTTCAAATAAGTGCCCCATTGGGGATTTATTTTCTTTTAATTACCATTTGTTTTTTGTTCATGTCATCCAAGAAAGGCAAGTGTAGGTGTGGAAGGCAGATTCCACATAAAGATAGCCGCAATATCCCTCCAGTTCCATCTGTCAGGCTTTTTTCAGTTATGTTAGGAACCTGGGATGCAACTCCCAGACTTGTTCTGAGTTGATTCTAAACGACAAAAAATACACTGAACCCACAGACATCGCCAATATCCTGGCAGACAGGTTCAGTGCAAACTTCTCCACCCCCCCCCCAAAAAGAGCAAGTATCTATCCCAGCAGAGGGCTGCCTCCCAAACATCTCTGATACTCAGGTGAAGGCTGCCCTCTCCAAAGCAAAAAACACTGCTTCCATGGGACCAGATGGCGTCCCGGGTTGCGTCCTACATGAACTCCAAGAAGAACTAATCCCTCAAATAAAACAGCTGTACAATCTCAGCCTCACTACAGGATATGTGCCCACAGAATGGCGTACAGCAACAGTGGTCCCACTCCACAAAGGTGGAGCCTCCACGGACCCTGGAAACTATCGCCCCATAAGCCTGACTAGCTTAGTCTGCAAGGCTATGGAGAGGATCATCATGGAGCTCATAAACAAAGACATTGGGGACCTACAGACACTAGATCCTACCCAGTTCGGCTTCGTCAAGGGCAGATCCTGCCTTTTGAACCTGGTTGACTTCTTCGAAACAATCACCAAAGCCATAGATGAAGGGAAGGTAGTCCACACAGCCTATCTGGACCTAGCAAAGGCATTTGACACAATACCCCACTCGAGCATCATGGATAAGCTATCCAGCTTAAATATAAACCCCTATGTCACAAGATGGATCGCAAACTGGCTCAAAGACAGAACCCACAGAGTGAGAGTTGCTGGAGCCATGTCAGACTCGAAACCAGTCACAAGTGGCATCCCACAAGGTTCTGTCCTGGGACCGCTCTTGTTCGGTATATACTTTTCCGAGGTACAGGCCAACGTGGGAGGACTATGGCTCACCAAGTTCGCAGACTACTGCAAACTAGGCGCCATAATCAACTCTCCAGCTGACACAAACATCCTTCAAAAAGGTCTCACAGAGACAGATAACTGGTGCCAGAGCCATGGTCTAAAGCTAAATGCCAAAAAGTGTATAGTCATACCCTTTTGCAAAAACAATGTGCCCACAAATTACCACATAGGCGGTAACCCATTAAGTACAGAGAAAGTAATTAGGGATCTGGGGACCCAAGTTGATAGCAATCTCTCCTTTGACAACCACATTGCCAAAGTGGTTAGAAAGACCTTTTACATAGCCCACCTCATCATGAAAGGATTCGCATCTAGATCAAGAGAGGTAATCGTGCCCCTTTATTCACCCCTCATCAGGCCTATCATAGAATACAATGCCCCTTTTGGGATGTACCTTACCCGACACCTGCAGCAATTAGAAAGACCCCAAAAGTACCTCACCAAGAGGATCAAGGGACTCAAACAGATGCCATATGCTGCTCGGTTAAAAAAACTCCAGCTCTACTCAGTTGCATACCGCCTACTTCGAGGCGATCTATGCCTGACATATAAAGCTATGTCCAATCCAGAATTAATGGACATGCTCCACCTCAGTAAATCTAAATCCCTTAGAGCCACACGCTTGAGGGACTTGAACCTCAGCACTGAAATAAATAGAACTTGCTGGAGGGACATTCATAACCCAGAGGCTCCCTTTGCTCTGGAACAGAATTCCAATTCATGTTAGGCAGAGCACCTCACTGAATCTCTTCAAGAACAATCTTGATGAGTGGATGGGGGATCGTAGGTTTGTCCCGGGGATTACTTCCGTGTCACTAGAGGCACAGCAAACTAAACCTTAAAAAGGGCACAGTATACTCAATCAAGGGGTGGCGTAAGCCAAACAAAATCGGGCTAGGCTTATAATTGCCCCAGGGCAGATAGCCTAGTATGAACCTATGAACCTAAGACTTTGAGTAGCCGTCTTTCGGCTGTAAATCTTCATCTTGAAAATCAGTGGTTTAAATGTCTGGTGAAAGATGTTATGGAGGGTTCCAGGGGTCCTTTGGCCTAGCCAAGTTTGAAGAGGAAGATGAGCAAGCTAAAACCTGAATTCTCTTCCACTACACCTTCTACTTCGGATGTACCCCTTGAGGCTGGTGAAGACCAAGTGGTACGGTCGGAGGTTGGGTCCACTCCTTCTTGCAGAAGCCACCAAGGAATTGGATCCCAGCACATTCGATGCTATACAGACATCCATTCGGGCAATAGGTGAGAACTGCAGCTTGTTGAGCTGGAGGACTCAAGGCGATATCCGTGCTGCTGCGAGTAGGGATCCTTCCTTGACTACACCGAGCGTTAGGCCTACATCAGGTTCTTCTTCCTTGTCCCCTCACACAGAAACACATGAAGAAGAAACAAAAGACTAAACATCCCAGCATCCCTTCTACTCAGTCTGATTGGGATGCCTTTTCCCAGCGTCTGATTAAGGCCTTGATGGCCTTCAAGCTGCCTACTTCTCTCCTTCTGTCTTTCTTCACTTCATCTCCTTTACAGGCTGCTGGTTTTCAGGTTCTTGTTCTGAAGATTCTTCCTCTGATGATGATGTTTCACTTGCATATTCCACCCAAATTACTTAACCTTAGAATATGCATCCCCTGAGGAGGAATCTAATGGAGGGTATTCCCCTCATGAGGAAATTTCTTTAAATAAAATGAAAGAGTTCTTCAAATAGGATTATTCCCAGATTTCTAAAGAACAGAAGCAGTGTTATGTCCTCCTACAGATGGAGGTTCTGTCTCCTCTGCAGTTCCTCCAGCTTTCCTGGATGCGTTCACTGCCTCCCCTAAAACTCCAGATTCACAGGCTTCTGCTCCCAAGAGGTCTGACAGATAAAGTACCAGATGACTGCAAATTTCTGTACAAGTGTCCTTCTGCTGATCCATTCATGGTTTCCATATTTTCTGATAAGTCTTCCCGTTTATCTCCTTCTACCAAGCTTCTACCGTCTGACTGAGAACAAAATTCTGGAGAAACTCTGTAAAAAGGTATCTACCTGTTCTACTTTGGCTACCAAAGCTATTAATTACGAGACTCGTATGTCTAGGTATTCCTTGGCTTTGGTTTCTCTGGCTTCACAGGCTCTAACTTCTTTACCTGGCTCTGAGATTAAAACACAGGTCTTATCTCTTTTGGCTGCATCCTCTCAAGAAGCTAGACATTCCATTAAGTGCAGCTATGATGCTGTTAAAGCATCATCTAGAGCTGCTGCTTCTGCATCTGTGCTTAGGAGGAATTCATGGCTGAGACTTCAATCATTACCTGATGATATTAAGGCAGAATTACTAGATGCTCCTTTGGGCAAGTCTGCCCTTTTTGGCTCAGCAGCTGCAGACTTATTTAAGGCTCTGCAAGAAAAAGGGAAGGAACTTCAAGACATAAAATACCTGTTTGATGTTCTTCGTGTTTCACTGTTGCAGTCATTACATTTGGGCAATCTGCTGGCAGGTTGCCTCAGTCGGCCTGGATTCCAAAGTCTTGGGTCCTGCGTCGGTTGCGGTCTTCTCTTCCATGACTTCAGGTATCAGGGGTATAAAACATGCAGCCGACACCATTTTCTTTAGTCTTTCTTGCCTCGCGGTGCCCGAAGCAGAAGCATTTCGCCAGTGCCGGTCGGCCGACTACTGAAATATTCGAGTTTGAGTTTCAGAACCAAAGTCTTCACTAAAGCTAAGTACCCCATTGGGGAAACTTTTTTCTTGCTTTTTACCGATGTCAGAAAAAGTTAATAATTTTATTACTTGTGGGAAGCAAATACCTCAAGGATTACCATTTATACTGTATTCCTTGCCTAGGCCCTGATCACAACGTGCCTGGCTGTCGGTTTTGTGCTAGATTTAACCAATGCACTATTAAGCGTCGGTATATTTTTGCATCAAAGTGTTTTGGAAACGGATTTAACTACCCAGAAATGTCGGCGGATAGCTATCCGACTACTGGAGTACATAAAAAACGCAAAGAAAATGACAGAGAAAGGCAGTCGAGATCCAAATCCAACACAGAAGCTTCTCCTAAGCCAGTTGCCGGTTCGCCAGTACTCAGGTGCTTTTGCAGCCCGATACCCACTACCTTCGAGTCACAGGCCTCTACCGACACCCATGTGGAGTCCGGCATGCCGCAAGATACTCAAGGTATTGGACCGACAGAAGTAACTCCCTCGGATGGGTCTGGAGCCGCTGAGCAGGCACTGGCTTCTGAGGGTGTATTCAGACCTCAACATTTGTATATCAAACCCGACTACAGCTGCAAAACCAAAGACAAAAGCAACTACTAAAACTAAAAAACTGACGCAAGAGCCACGTGCACAGGCCTCTATGCCTAAAAAATAGATGATCAAAATGGCTGAAGACCTTATTACCTTGATCAGGGGTACCCATCCCCCTCCAGATAAGAGGCCTAGGCAAGACACGGATTATGAATCTTCAGATCAGGTTTCTATTTCTTCTGATTCCTCCTCTGATCAGGAATTATCTGTACCTCCCTATGAGGATTCTGATGCTGAGGAGTCTATTCCATCTGCATCTCCTCCTGAGGATTATTCATTTGGAGAAACCTTGCATACTTTGAGCGAGTATTTTCACTGGGAGAGTCAAGACTTCTCAGAATCAAAAAAGAGGCTCAGGGATTTCCTTCTTCTTCCTCAGCACAGGCCTTTAGCCATTCCCCCTGTTTTAGACATTGTGGATGATGCGTTTTCGGAGTCAGGCTTGACCCCTGACTTCTTACCTCCGGCTCCCAGTAAGCCTGACGGGTATTACAGGGTCCCTGACTCTCATAAATTTTTATTTAGAAACCCTGCTGCTGATCCTGAAACTATTTCACAGGGTCCAAAGGGAGTTAAGGCCTCAACAGCAAAAAGTCCCACCCCCTCTGAGATTCAAGGGCACTGGACAGATGGGGGGGAAAAAGGTTTATACATCTGCAACCTTGGCAATCAGGGCCTTAAACTGTCAATTTCATTTGCTTAAGTACCAACAACATGTTATGGGATTGCTGAAACAAAAAGTGATGTTGATTTCAGAATGTGCAGAAAATAAAGAATTGCAGGAATTATTACATGTAGCTGAACAGGTTGGAAAGCATACTTTGCAATGTGGTTTTGATTCCTTAGAGGCCTCCTGCAGGGCCGCAGTTACTGGATCTGTGATTAGGAGGCATGCCTGGTTAAAGGAACAAAATTTGCCTGATCATGTTAAAGCTAAATTGCTAGATGCACCTTTACAGCATGATTCTGTGTTTGGTATTAAGGCAGAAGAGGTTTTAAAGAAAATGGAAGACAAAGCTAAGTCTATGCAAACTGTTAAATACGTCTTACAAGTGCAGCCACCAAGATTCAGTAGACACTGACCTACAAAAAATTGGTCTTTTCCTGTGTCAGACAGAGCTCAAAGGGGCAAATCCAGACACCCTAAGGGTTCCAGATACCAGGCGCAAGATTCATACAGGTCAAAGCAGTGGGGTGCATCCACCTCCAAATCTGGAGGAGATAAAGTGCAAACCTACAGAAAGCAATCCCAATGACTTCCCTCTGCCTACACCAAGCACTTATCTTTTGGCAGCACCCATAGGGGGAAAATTAGCACTTTTTGCCCAAAATTGGCAATTAATAACCCAGGACAAGTGAGTACTAAACATCGTATCACAGGGATACAAATATTTCCACACTCTGCCACTGGCAAATGGTTGGCCAGATCTGCCAAAAAAATCAGTGGGCAGAGGCACAGAAACAGGGCCATTCAGACAGTACCAGGACAGGAAAAAGGACAAGGTTTTTACTCGACTGTTCTTGGTACCCAGAAAGGACAAGGCCTGGCGGCCAATACTGGATTTATCAATTCTGAACACATACCTGGACATTCCAAAATTCAAAATGCTGACTTTGCAGCAGTTTCTGCCCATGCTGGGCAAGAATGCTTGGCTGGTGACTTTAGACCTAAAAGAGACATAACCTGCATGTGCCAATAAGACAGTCGTGCAGAAGATGCCTCAGATTCAAGGCTGGCTTAATGCAGTACCAATTCTCTGCACTGCCCTTTGGCTTATCTACGGCGCCCAGGGTCTTTACAAAGTGCCTGGCACCAGTAATTGCATTTTACAGACAAAGAAGTATACAAATATATCCTTACTTGGACGACTGTCTCATTCAAGCAGAGAACAAGGACACTCTTCTTCGACACCTGGCATTTGGGAAAAGGCTTCTAACATGCTTAGGGTACACAATAAACGAAAATAAATCACAACTGGTACCCCCTCAAAAGAAAACATTCCTGGGTGCAAGCTTGAATACAACTGCCCAGATGGCTTACCTCATGCCAGACAAACAAAGGCAACTGACTTCTTACTTCAAACTGATGGCAACAAAAACCCAGTCTTCTGCAAGACAAATTCTGCAGGCGCTGGGCTTCATGGCATCCTGCATCCTTCTTATTCCATATGCAAGACTGCATATGAGGAAACTTCAATGGTACCTAAAAAGTTTATGGAGTCAACATTCACACAGTCTGGAAACAGTGATTCCTCTCATTCCCTGCCCTGCAACAGGAGATGTTCATGGTGTTTCACTGTTGCAGTCATTACACTTGGGTTATCCTGCTGGCAGGCGACCCGCAGTCGGTCCGAGTTCCAAAGTCTTGGTCCGGCGTCAGTTGCTGTCGCCTCTTCCCTGACGTCAGTGCGCCAGGGATATAAAAGTTGCAACTGACGCCATTTTCTTCAGTCTTTCTTGCCGCGCAGTGCCCGAAGCAAAAGCAGTTCGCAAGTGCCGGTCGGCCGACTCCTGAGATTTTCAAAATTGAATTTCAGAACCGAAGTCTTCAATAAAAAAACTTTTTCTTGCTCCAGACCGATGTCAGTAAAAGTTAATAATTGTATTTCTTGTGGGAAGCAAATACCTCATAAGGACTTTCACTCTTACTGCATTCCTTGCCTAGGCCCTGACCACGACGTTACTAGTTGTCGGTTTTGTGTTAGATTCAATAAACGCACTATTAAACGTCGGTTTGATTTTGCTTTACATTATTTTGGACGAAGATTTAATTACATAATGCCGTCGGAACAACCGACAACCGCAATGTATAAAAAACGCAAATACAAAGAAAAAGACAGGCATCCGAAGTCCAAAACCGACGAAGCCTCTTCTTGGCCAGTCACCGGTTTGCCGGTTCTCAGGCGCTTTCTCAACCCCTGACACCCGCTACCTCAGAGCCACAGGCCGTAACCGACAGCCACGTGGAGAGACAGAGGCCTGTGGAAACTCAAGGTATTGGGTCTATGGAAACTATACCCTCAGATGGGTCTGGAGCCGCTGAGCAGGCACCGGCTTCTGAGGGTGTTTTCAGACCTTCACAGCTTACAATTAAAGCTACTACAGCAGGAAAGGCAAAGTCAAGAACACCATTAAAGACAAGGAAACAAGTGCAGCATTCTCCAGAACAGTCATCCATACCAAAGAAACAGATGCTTAAAATGGCCGAAGACCTTATTACTTTAATCAGGGGCTCCCATCCCCCTACTGACAAAAGGCCTAGGCAAGACACTGATTATGATTCTTCTGATCAGGTTTCCATTTCCTCTGATTCTTCTTTTGACCAGGGCTATTCTCTCCCTCCCTATGAGGACTCTGATGCTGAAGAGTCCATTCCTTCAACCTCACCGCCTGAGGATTACTCTTTTGGCGAAACCGTGCACACCATGAGGGAGCATTTCCATTGGGAGAGCCAGGATTATTTAGAATCCAAGAAAAGGCTCAGAGATTTCTTTTTATTGCCTCAGCACAGGCCCCTGTGCTTGATATTGTAGATGATGTTTTTTTCTGAATCCTGTCTCCAGATTCTTTACCCCCTAGTCAGTCACCCAAGACCAATGGGTGTTGAATATAGTTTCTCAAGGGTACAGGTTCCACTTCCACATGCTTCCAAAACCAAAAGGTATGCCAAACCTGCCACAAAACCAATAGGCAGAGGCACAAAAACAGATTGCTGCTCTTATGGATATGGGAGCTATTCATAAAGTTCCACAAGAAGAACAGGGCCAAGGATTTTACTCACGACTTTTCTTAGTACCCAGAAAAGACAAAGCCTGGCGACTAATACTGGACCTGTCAATCCTAAATACTTTCCTGGATGTTCCAAAATTCAAAATGTTAACACTACAACAACTTCTGCCCATGCTGGGCAAGGAGGCTTGGCTAGTTACTTTGGATCTCAAGGAGGCATACCTGCACGTCCCAGACAATCGTGCAGGAGATACCTCAGATTTATAGCAGGCTCAATGCATTACCAATTCTCTGCACTGCCCTTTGGCTTATCTACTGCGCCCAGGGTCTTCACAAAATGCCTGGCACCAGTAATTGCATTTTGCAGACAAAAAGGAATTCAAATATATCCCTACTTGGATGACTGCCTTATTCAAGCAGAGAGCAAGGACATTCTTCTAAAACACCTGGCGTTTGTTAAAAGATTGCTAATTTGCCTAGGGTACACAGTAAACGAAAATAAATCAAAACTAGTGCCCTCTCAAGAGATAATATTCCTGGGTGCAAGCTTAAATACAACTGCCCAGGTGGCTTATCTCACACCAGACAAACAAAGGCAACTGACTCATTACTTTCAAATGATGGCAACAAAGACCCAGCTCCCTGCAAGAAAAATTCTGCAGGCCCTGGGTTTTATGGCATCTTGCATTCTACTAATTCCATATGCCAAACTGCATATGAGGAAACTACAGAAACAAAAATACGGATGCGTTCAGTCCAACTGAATACCTAATAACTTCCACTCCAAAATGCACAAATGCATCCAGTAATCCCCAACGTTCAAGCACAAATAACACTGTGGTAAGATAAAGCAGCGATAAAGTTTATTCTACAATGTTAGAAGCAGTAATGATATAATTCCACAACGTTAAGCGCTTTCACTCAACGAAAGTGTGAGCTTCATCAGAACAGTTACATTCAAATGCTGCCAGTTTAAATAACTTATTTGGCGCCAAAAATTTAAAATCTGTTCACTCATTCTTAAAGCAACATAGTACACATTCTTGCACACCTTTAAAAATATATGTATATGCCTACTATATTAAATTACTTACAATCCAACTTCACTACCATGTTCAAATGAAGTTTGATGTATGTAAGAGATCCAATATATATATATGCAAACTATTTGCGTTGTTAAAAAATATATATCCATATTAAAATATCATACGTGGATAATAACATTCATAACACTGTGAAAATACCATAATGAATTAAAATAACTATGTGTATTGGGTATCAAAACCTAATCATGTTCTTCTATCTAAAAGAGGTTTAATTGATGTGTGTTCATTTAATCCGGGGGGGGGGTGGCATCAGTGTAAAACTGCCACCATAATTCTGTACAAGCCAATACATTTTTAACATCCCCCCCTCTAGGATCAGAAATTATTCTCTCCAGTATACCAAAAGTGAATTTATGTCCTACCCCAAATTTCTCTACATGCCTAAATAATGCATTGTTATTATCCTTTGACCTTATACTGTATAAGTGAGCGTATATCCTCTTTTTAAAACATTGCTCCATTTTGCCTATATAATATGCAAAACATTCTGTACATTTGGCCAAATATATCACAAATTTGGTGGAACAATTCCCTTTCACAAACCTTATCCTAGTTCTATTAATATTATTCAATATTAGCCCATCACTTTCATTTATAGCAAAACACTGATTACAAGCCCCACATTTTGTTGTGTGTTTGTCTGTTCTCTATTCCCTTGTATTGTATGCCTCTCTCTAGGTATCCTTTCACATTTCTTCCCATTTTGTACACAAATGTGGGTTGTGAACCTACGACCTCCTTAAATTCTTGATCTGCCGTTAAAACATTCCATGTACTGGATATAATTTTTGTAATATATTCTTTATATGGACCATACTCTACTACACATGCTCTGTTGTAATTTTTTGCTGTTAATACTTTCCCTATATAAATCTGCGCTCCCTTTACCTTAGTTCCTAACAGTGGTGTATATTTCTTTCCCCTTTCTCTCAAAACATAATCACTCACGTCTTTCATCATCTCAACATTATAATTTCAGCCTTTAAATACATTTGTAATGAAACCTAACTCCTCAATCACATCATCTATATCCAAAGTCATCCTTATGGCCCGTATACATTGCCCCTTGAAAATATTGTATTTCATTTTTCTAGGATGATTACTAGAATATTCTGTATAAGAGTTAGTAAATGTACTTTTTCTATCAATTTTAGATTTAAATTCGTCGGATCCATTATATACAAATGTGTCCAAATAGGCAACACCATTCAAACTACTTGTAACTGTAAACCTTAAAAACTCACTACTAGTATTAATATAATCCATAAACTGATTGAGGCTATCAACATCTCCTTCCCAAAGAATGTACATGTCATCTAGGAACCTCGAATAATAACGAATGTCTTTAGAATATTCACTATTAAGTATGACAGTGTTTTCCCAATCAAGCATAACCAAGTTGGCATATATGGGGGCACAAGCTTCAGTCTCTCACTTGCTTCATGGAGACTGTTCTGACTCTTCCTTCTGTCTCAGCCAGGGAATTCCTAAGACTTCTTGGATTCATGGCTTCCACATTTCCGGTGTTGCCCTTTGCAAAGCTTCACATGAGAAAATGTCAGTGGTTTTTAAAGACAGAAATACTCCTGAATGACCATAAGAACCAAAAAACCAAACTGGAGGATGCAGAAGAACAGAGTGAAATCCACACGATGTTAGCATAATAAACACTTTTAATCTACGCTTTCGTAACCAAACTTTTTCAGAATAAAATGTACATTCTCAACATCACATTTAAAAACAGTTTGAAATACCTCTGCAACAATAAACACATCTTTCCACTTAAACAATTATACAATTAATCAGTAAAATCTCAAAGCTCAGGAAGTTATTTCCTTATATAGACTCTACGGTCTTTCAAAAAACATTTAATGTTGACAGCATCATTTATACCAGTTTTTTTGTCTGAATTTAATCTGATTTGCCATAAAGCCTCCTTTTGTTCTAGATTTGTTTTGAAATTGCCACCCCTGAAATCATGACTTCCTTGATCCAGCACAGAAAACAAACATTTTTTGTACATAGGACAGATGATAGTATGCTTATCAAAAGCATTTGTCTTGTTTTCTGATATTATAATAATGTTCTTTTATTCTGGTGCAAAGGGCTCTTGTAGTTATAGCAATGTAGAATGCACTACAGTATGCACACATACCAATGTATGCAACTCCTTTGCTCTTACAATTAAAATGCCCTGGAACTTTCAAAGTATAAGGCAAATGTTCTAAATTAACTAGGGGACCTTCAGAAATGCATCTACATATGCTACAGTTTCCACATATATGCGTGCCCCATCTTTTGTGTGTGATGTTAGAGCAATATGCAAATTTGTTTCTCGCTCTTTCTAAAATATTTTTTTAAGTTGTTTTGATTTTTGTGTACAAACCTTGGTTGGGTCCCCACTATAGATTGTAACTCTTTGTTTCCCTCTAGAATTTTCCAGTTGTCAGAAATAATATTTCTGATAATACCACTGTCTACTGTTATGCCCAAGCAAAAGAAATTACCAACATCAGATGTGTTTGTGTCATGGTTCTGTTTTGCATTGATGTTGGAAAAGCCATGCTCAAGGATGGCTGTAAAGAGAACTGTCCCTATTCTGTGTAAAGACCCTGTTGAAAGAGCAGGCTGAGTATGTTACACAGAAGAGGGACAGTCTCTTTACAGCCATCCTTGAGCATGGGTTTTCCAACATCAATACAAAACAGAACCATGACATTATCATCTCTGTTGGCTTCCAGATTGGAGGTTAAGCTTTTTCTTAAAGGTGTCTATGTATTAAGCCTCCAAGGAAACCAGTTCCTCCTCTTTGGAACCTCAATTATGTCTTAGAGAACCTAACTCTACCTCCCTTTGAACCCACAGGTTCTGCTTCTCTGAAGATGTTCTTCGTGTTTCACTGTTGCAGTCATCACACTAGGGTTATCTGCCTGCAGGTAGCCCTCAGTCAGCCCGAATACCAGAGACTTAGTATTTCTGTGTCAGATGCTGTCGCTCCAGGACTGACGTCCGGTCGTCAGGGTTATAAAAACAGGCAGCTGACGCCATTAAATCAGTCTTTTTTACCGAGGAGCCCTAAGCAGAAGCAGTTCACAAGTGCCGGTCGGCCGCTACCTGAATTTTCGTTTACTAATTTAATAATCCAGAAGTCTTCTAAAGCTAAGTACCCCATTGGGAATCCCTTTTTCTTGCTCTAACCAATGTCAGAAAAAGTTAAAAATTGTCTTGCCTGTAGAAAGCAAATACCTCACAGACTTTTTCATTCTTACTGCATCACCTGTTTAGGCCCAGACCACGACGCACCTCTCTGTCGGTTTTATGCCTTATTTAACGCCCAAACCATTCATCCCGGGCTCTCTTTGTCACTAAATTCTTTCACTCTCACCGTATTCTGAAATGACTTCGGTAAGCCATCCGACTACTGATATTCCAAAAAAATGTAAGGATAAAGACAGAGACCGACCACATAGGTCCAAAGCTGCCGATGACTCTTCCGCTGACCTAGTCGCCAGTACTCAGGTGCTGTTGCAGCCCCTGATGCCTGCTTCATTGGATTCGCAGGCCTTTGCTGAGACCCATTCGGAGTCTGGTATGCTGCGAGACTCTTCTTCGACTATGGAACATGCAGATGTCTCTAGCTTAGATGGGTCCGGAGCCGCTGTACAGGCACCGGCTTCTGAGGCAGTTCTTCGCTCAACCGCTGTTCGACTCAAACCGATGACTTCTTTTCTTAACCAAAATTATCAAGTTTCTTAGGCCCAGAGTATGCACTACGCCTAGAAAACAGAACAAAATGCATGCACCTGCTCCCATGCCACAAAAATAAATGCTTAGAATGGCAGAAGACCTTATTACGCTGATTAGGGGAGTCAGCCTTCCCTGCTAAGAGAAAAAGAGACTAGTCTCTTACAGCTTCTACAGACCAGGAGTCCGATGACTCTGATATTTCTGATTATGAAGACATGCCCTTATCTGCTTATGAGGATTCAGATGCAGAGGAATCCATTCCCTCTGCCTCCCTTCCAGGCGATTTTTCTTTTAGTGAAACCTTGCATACCTTGAGAGCATTTCCACTGGGAATGCCAAGACTATCCACAGTCCAAAATGAGACTCAGAGAATTCCTAGAGTTGCCTCAGCACAGGCCTTTAGCAACACCCACTGTACTGGATGTTGTTGATTATGTTTTTATGAAATCCAGTCTTACTCCTGACACTTTACCTCCTGCCCCTAGGAAACCAGACAGGTACTACAGAGTACCTAACACTCACAAATTTATTTTCAAGAATCCTACTTCTGACACAGAGATAATTTCCCAGGGGCCTAAAGGTATCAAGACTACTACAGCCAAGAAATCCCACCACTTCGGACAGGGATTCCAGAGATTTGGACAGATGGGGTAAGAAGGTATATACCTCTGCAACTCTTGCTATTAGGGCATTGAATTGTCAGTTTCACATGCTGAAGTACCAGCAGCATATTATGGAACTTATTAAACAAAAGTAGCAACCTTTACAGACTGTGTAGAAAATAAAGAATTGCAGGAGCTTATGCACTCTGCAAGCCAAGTCAGTAAGCATACTTTGCAGTGTGGCTTTGACGCCCTAGAAGCATCTTGCCGGGCAGCAGTCACTGGATCTGTACTGAGAAAACATGCTTGGCTCAAGGAGCAGACCTTGCCAGACCATGTCAAGTCAATGTTACTAGACGCTCCTTTGAACAAGGACAATTTGTTTGGCACCAAAGCAGAAGAGGTTCTTAAAAAGATAGAAGAAAAAGCTTCTATGCAGACTGTTAAATTCTTACAAGTGCAACCCCTAGATTCAGTAGGCATTGCCCCTCCAAACACTGGTCCTTTCCAGCCCCCTCCAAGCCTTCTCAAAGCAGAACCAGGGGAAACAGACCACCCAGACTGCAGTCTCAGGGTATGCAGAGATCTAAGCAATGGATTGCCCCCACCCCTAAAGCAGGAGTGGTAAGCCACCTCCTTACAGAAAAAACTCACAATGAATTCTTTACTCCACTCCCCAGCCCTGCCCAATTGCTTGTGCCCCTAGGAGGAAAACTTGCCCTTCATGCAAAGAAATTGGATGTCCATCACACAGGACTGGTGGGTCCTCAACATTGTGTCCTAGGGGTACAAATTTTATTTCCATTCACTGCCAACCCCAAGCGGGTTTCCAGACCTTCCTCCAAACCAGTGGGCAGAGGCTCAAAGCCAAGTAGCTTCCCTGCTCAATATCAGAGCTATTCAGCCGGTTCCAGTAGAACAGAAGGGTCAAGGATTCCACTCCAGACTCTTACTGGTACCCAAGAAAGAGGACTCTTGGCACCCAATCCTGGATCTTTCAATTCTCAACACCTTCCTGGTGGTACCAAAATTCAAAATGCTTCCTGCAACAGCTTCTTCCTATGCTAGCCAAGGATGCCTGATTAGTCACCCTAGACTTAAAAGAAGCCTATCTGCACATCCCCATAAGGGAGTCATGCAAGAAGTATCTACGTTTCAGGGCAGGATCTATGCATTGCCAGTTCTCTGCACTTCCCTTTGGCTTATATACTACGCCCAGAGTTTTCACAAAATGCCTGGCTTCAGCCATTGCATACTGCAGGCAGAGAAATATCCAAATTTTCCTGTACTTGGACGACTGCCTGATTCAGACGGACAGTCAGGAATTGCTGTTGCAGCACCTGACATTTGTGAAACACCTTCTCACTTCCTTGGGGTACACCATCAATGTAAAGAAATCAAAACTGGTACCCAGTTAATTGTATTCCTGGGAGCAAGCTTGGACACAACATCCCAGATGGCATTCCTTAATTCAGAAAAACAAGTCTATCTGACAGCCTACTTCAAACAAATGGCCACCGGAACCCAGCTATCCGCAAGAAAAATACTGCAGGCCCAAGGGTTCATGACCTAATGTATACTGCTAATTCCATATGCAAGACTGCATATGAGGAGACTTCAATGGTGCTTAAAAAGTCATTGGTGCCAACATTCTCAGGACCTGGAAACAATTCCTATCATAGCCTGTCTAAGGACAGAGGTCCTTTGGTGGGCAGAAGCATGCTACCACAACAAGGGACTGCCCTTTTCTCAACCCCACACCACCCAGACCCTAACCACAGACACATCAGACTATGCCTGGGGAGCACACATGGACAGCAAATGCATTCAGGGCCACTGGAGCCCAAGTCAAATTCATCTGCACATCAACCAAAAACTGCTACCTGTGCAGAACGCCCTGACAGCTTTCAGATCCCTACACTTTCCAGGACAACTGCTAATAAAAACAGACACCACCACAGTTATGTGGAACATCCGTAAGCAGGAGGGACCCACTCCTACCCATTCTGCAGGTTAGCCATGGCCCTGTGGCACACGGCCTTGGACATACAAGTCCATTTGCAAGCTCAATTCCTGCCAGGCAAACAAAACTCACTGGCAGACGACTTAAGCAGAAATCTCCTAGACCCACATGAGTGGCAATTGGAGCCTAGCACCTTCAACCTTCTAATTCAGAAATGGGGGACCTCAGAAGTGGATCTCTTTGCCTCCCACTATAACCACCAGCTCAGCAAATTCTGCACCAGGGTACCTCACAGCAGGGCCTGGAAAGTGGATGCCTTATCTTTTCATAGGGAAAATCTCTCAAGATATGCCTTTCCCCCTCTGCCCCTTCTCTCAGGAGTATTACTCAAGGTAAGACAAGACAGACCAAGGACAATTATGATTGCCCTGGACTTGGCCCCACCAGCACTAGTACCCACTCCTGCACAGCCTGTCACCGGTGCCACCCTGGCACCTACACCAGAACCCAACCCTGCTGTCTCAGCAGGAGGGACAAATTTTGCATCCACAACTGCAAACCCTAAGTCTTGCACCCTGGCTTATTCCTTGAATTCTCCCCCAGCAACCCTAAGCAAGCAAGTGCTGGATGTCATTCTTGAAGCCAGAAGACCCAGTACAAGAAAATCCTATGCTGATAAGTGGAAAAGGTTCTGCTCCTGGATTCTATCTAAAGGAGAGGACGCAACTCTGCCCTCCATGTCTCTAATCCTGGATTACGTAGCAGATCTAGTCCACAAAGGCTTGTCCTTCTCCTCCATTAAGATACATGCCTCAGCCATTTCGGCTCATTACAACACTGAGCCACCTCTCTTCTCGCACCCGCTTATCAAACAGTTCCTGAGAGGGGCAAACAACTTAAGGCCACCAAGGAGAGCACCCACCCCTGCTTGCGACCTTAACTTTGTACTGGAAAAGCTCACGCTTCCCCCTTTGAACCTGCTGCGTCAGCAGGCTTAAAATTCCTCTCTTGGAAAACAGCCTTGCTTCTAGCCATCACTTCAGCTAGAAGAGTGTCTGAGCTACAAGCACTTATGTCTGTGGAACCCTTCATTATTTTCCATGTTGACAGGGTTTCCCTCAGGACTAACCCTTCCTTCATGCCTAAAGTGGTGTCCATTGTGGCTCTCAGCCAATCCATCCATTTGCCATCTGTCTTCCCAAATCCTCAAAATAAAGCGGAAAGGATCCTGGACTCATTGGACGTGCACAGACTGCTCAGATTCTACCTTGATAGGACTAAGCCCTTCAGAAAATCTGACCAGTTACTAGTCAGCTTTGCAACAGGGGCAGAGGGCAAGGCCATTTCAAAACAAACAATTTCCAAATGGATAGCACACTGCATCCATTTCTGCTACAAGCAACCATTGGAAACTAACCCTCAGGGGGTCAGAACACATTCCACTAGGGCAACATCTACCTCTACAGCATTTCTCAGGGGAGTCCCTACCAGGGACATCCTGGAAGCTGCTACCTGGAGTTCAGTACACACCTTCACCAAGCATTACCACCTGCCAATCTTTTCCATATCCAGGGCAGGTTTTGCAACAACAGTCCTGCAAGGCATACTAGCCAACCCCAACTCTTCTTGACTGCCTCCACCCTTCTTCAGCTTTGAGAATCCATCCAAGTGTGATGACTGCAACTGTGAAACACGAAGAACATAGTACAGTTGTGTACACTTGCCACAAATGTAGATGTTAGAGTGTGTTCACTGTTGCAGTCCTGGTTTCCCTCCCTCCAGCCCCCTATTTTTTCTCTCTCCTCTCTATGGCTATTACTCACCCCTTTCAGGGGTATTGGTAGTGGTATTTATGTTTTACTGGTGGTGTTTTCCCCACCATAACTTAGCTCCCTATTTGGGGGCTCATGACATTTGGGGCAAGAAAAACTGATGTAATGGTGTCGGCTGCCTGTTTTTATACCCCTGACAACCTGACGTCAGTCCTGGAATGACCGCATCCGATGCAGAAATACTAAGTCTCTGGTATTCGGGCCGACTGAGGGCTACCTGCTGGCAGATAACCCTATTGTGATGCCTGCAACAGGGAATACACTCAAACATCTACATTTATGGTAAGTGTACACAACTGTACTTTCTGCACTTGGAAAACTGCTTCTGGTTGCCTTGACTTCTGCTGGGAGGGTCTCTGAGATTTTGATGACATCTGCACCTTTCTTGGTTTTCCACAAGGACATGGCTTCCTTGAGAACCAACCCTTCTTTCATGCCTAAAGTGGTGAATGACTTGTTCTTTAATCAGTCTATCCAATTGACTACCTTTTTCCTTCTCCTCAGTCCTGTAGTGAAAACATTTTACATACTCTAGATGTACATAGGCAACAGACAAGACTAAAGCTATCAGGAAGTCAAATTAGCTTTTTGTGAACTTTCATCCCAGGATTCTGGGTTTATCTGTCTCTAAACAGATGTTCTTCATCTCACATTGCTGCAGTCATAACCTGTGGGTAGTCCGCTGTCCTCGGTCGGCCCGAATACCAAAGTATTAGGCTGGCGTCGGTCATGGGCGCTCAGATCTGACGTCAGTGCGTCCCGGTATTAAAGCGCATGACCAACGTCATATCCTCAGTCTTTTTTGCCGCATGGTCCGAAGCAGAAGCAGCGTTTGCAAGTGCCGTTCGGCGTTCTGAAATTTTCGTATTTCGAGTTTCAGACCGAAACCAAGTTGGGCTAAGTACCCGTTAGAATATTTTTGTTTTTCTTGCCTCAGTTAATTCCGGATGTCAGAAAAAGTGAATAATTGTATTTCTTGTGGGAAACAAATACCACATAGGGATTACCACTCTCTCTGTATTCCTTGTTTGGGGCCTGAGCACGACGTAGTCGGGTGTCGCTTTTGTGCTAGGTTTAATAAGCGTACCATTAAACGTAGGTTAGATTGCGCTAGGCTTGTCTTTGGGAAGCGGTGTAATTACAATATGCCGTCGGATCCTCCGACGCCCGCTTCTGCTAAGAAGCGCAAGGATAAGTCGTTAAGGTCCAAGCAGGATGAGTCGTCCGTTCCGGACGCTGGTTCTTTAGAAACTACGCTGGAATCTGTAGATCCAGCCGAGGTTTCAGCTGAGTCTCAGGGGGAGACATTAATTTTGCAAGATGTGGCCTCACAGGAGTCAGGTCAGGCTGAAGGGGCCTCTCAGGTTGCTGTACTCCCTTCTTTGCCTAAGGTGGTTAGGCCTTCTCCTTCAGTCTCTAAGGTACCTTCTAAGGGCAGGTCTGGTTTGCCATCCTCAGGTGTCAGTCCTAGTTCTGCAGGCTCTGTGCCTAAAAAACACATGCTTAAAATGGCAGAAGATTTAATTTCCTTAATCAGGGGTTCTATGCCCCCTCCGGATAAGAGGCCTAGGGTGGAGCCAGAAGTGGAAAGTTTGGAACAGGCTTCAGATTACTCAGAGTCTTCGGCTGAAGACACTCAGGATTTTCCTCCTTATTCAGATTCGGATGCAGAGGATTCCAGTCCTTCTGCTTCTCCTCCAGAGGATTTTTCCTTCTCAGAAACCTTGCATTCTATGAGAGAGCATTTTAAATGGGAAGGTCAGGATTTCTCTGATTCCCGAAAGAGGCTTAGGGAATTTTTGTTTTTGCCTCAACATCGGCCTTTAGCTATACCTCCTGTTTTGGATGTTGTTCAGGATGTTTTCTCTGAGGCTTCCCTTAATCCAGACTCTTTGCCTCCTGCGCCAGTTAAACCTGATAGGTATTTACAGGGTGCCTGAGGCTCATAAATATCTGTATAAGAGCCCAAGGGCTGACCCAGAAACTATTAGTCAGGGACCTAAGGGTGTCAGGGCTTCTGTTGTAAAGAATCCAGTTCCTATGGATAAAGAATCTAGAGCTTTGGATAGGTGGGGTAAAAAAGTGTACACCTCTTCCACTCTAGCAATGAGGGCTTTGAATTGCCAGTTTCATATGTTAAAGTACCAGAATTTTCTCCTTACTCAATTAAAATCTAAGGTAGATGCTTTGGCAGAGGGCATAGAGTGTAAGGAATTACAGGAGTTGGTTCATGCCTCTGATCAGGTGGGTAAGCATTCCTTGCAGTGTGGTTTCGATGCTTTACAGGCTTCTTCCAGGGTGGCTGCCACTGGATGAGTTATTCGGAGGCACGCCTGGCTTAAGGATCAGAGTTTGTCAGAGCATGTTAAAGCTAGAATTTTGGATGCTCCTTTACAGTCTGAAGTTTTGTTTGGTCCTCCTGTGGAGTCTGTCTTAAAGAAAATGGAAGACAAAGCTAAGTCTATGCAGACTGTTAAAGATTTTTTGCAGGTGCAGCCCCCTAAGTTTAGCAGAAATTGGCCTACTAAGGGATGGGCTTACCCTTCTTCTGATTTACAGTCTAGGGGCAGATCTAGGCGTGGTAGGGGCAGAGCTCAGGGTTCTTTCAGGCCTAGAACGTGGAGTTCCCCTGCACCATCTACAAGTGAGGGCAGGGGCCAGTCCTTTCGTAAACAGGCCCAATGACCTGCATCTTCAGCTGCCAGATCCCTCCTGTCTGGCAGCTCCTTTGGGAGGAAAGTTAGCACTTTTCAAGCAAAACTGGCTTTTAGTCACCCAGGACAAATGGGTACTGGACATTATAAACCGAGGCTACAAGTTTTATTTCCACACATTGCCTCCTTTCAAAGGCATGCCAGACGTTCCTCCTCAGCAAAGAGTAGAGGCTCACAAACAGATTTCTTTACTTCTTCAAATGGGGCTATACAGCAGGTCCCTATGTCAGAAGTGGGCCTAGGATTTTATTCTCGCCTGTTTCTTGTACCAAAGAAAGGAAACACTTGGAGACCAATTTTGGACTTATCTATCCTCAACACATACCTGGACATTCCAAAATTCAAAATGTTGACGTTGCAACAACTTCTGCCTCTGTTGGGCAAAGACCACTGGATGGTAACTCTGGATCTCAAAGAGGCTTATCTTCATGTTCCTATCAGACCCAGTTGCAGGAGGTTCCTGCATTTTCGGGCTGGGACTTTACATTATCAGTTCTCTGCATTGCCCTTTGGCTTATCTACTGCGCCCAGGGTGTTCACAAAGGTTCTGGCCCCAGTGATAGCCTTCTTAAAGTTGAGAGGAATACAAATTTATCCTTATTTGGACGATTGCCTGATTCTTGCTCAAGACGAAAACAAGCTTCTTCACCATCTACAGTATGTTATGGCAGTGTTAAGGTGCCTAGGGTATTCTGTGAACGAAACTAAGTCCAGTCTAGTACCCTCTCAGGAAATGTGCTTTCTGGGTGTGAGACTGAATACAGCTTCCCAGATGGCTTTTTTGACCCGGACAAGCAGAGAAACCTTACACTTTACTTCCAGCAATTGTCTCTACGGTCCAGGCTGACTGCAAGGACAGTCCTTCAAGCCTTGGGGTTCATGGCATCTTGTATTCTGGTGCTTCCCAATGCCAAACTGCATATGAGGAAGCTACAATGGTATCTCAAAAATGTATGGACACAACACTGCCACGATCTGGACACTGTCATTCAAATAATACCTTGCATTCAAAAGGAATTTTTGTGGTGGGCTCAGGAATGTCACCTAAACAAGGGACTCTCTGTGACCCGACCAGAGGCGAGTCAGATCTTAACGACAGATGCCTCGGACAAGGCTTGGGAGCACACCTCAATGGAAAGTGGGTTCAAGACATGTGGCCTGCCAGACTTCAACATTTACATATCAACTTGAAGGAGATGTTAGCAGTCCAATTTGCATTGATGGCTTTCAAGGATTTACTTCACCGGGACAAGTGTTGATTCAAACAGACAACACAACTGTCATGTGGTACATCAACAAGCAAGGGGGAACCCATTCGTACCCTCTTTGCAGACAAGCTATGATTCTGTGGGAGACTGCTGTCAGTATGCACCTCACTCTTCAGGCAAGGTTTCTGCCAGGAGCACAGAACTCCTTAGCAGATGTTTTGAGCAGACAGATGGTGGATCCCCACGAGTGGAAGTTGGATCCTCATGTATTTCGACAGTTGACAATGATATGGGGGACTCCAGACATAGATCTGTTCGCTTCTCCACTAAATTTCCAGTTGCCAAAGTTTTGCACAAAGATGTTTCATCCCACAGCTTGGAAAGTGGATGCTCTATCATTCAGTTGGAGCAATCTTCACGTCTATGCCTTTCCTCCTCTGCCTCTCCTTCCCAAGGTGCTCTTGAAGGTCAGACAAGACAAGCCCTCCATGATTCTAATAGCTCCGGATTGGCCTTGACAGCACTGGTACCCTCTGCTGAGGAGTTTAGTACGGGAGCCTCCTTGGCCTTTGCCTTCAATTCCACACCTTTTGTCCCAGGCAGGCAATCATTTCCTCAATGTCAGGATTCAGTCCCTGCATCTAACAGCCTGGCATATTCTGTTCTAGAACCTGGAGGGTCGAAGCTTCCTCAACAAGTTTTGGATGTTATTTTGGAGACCAGAAGGCCTAGTACAAGGAAAGTTTATGCTGATAAATGGAGGAGATTTTTTATTTGGAGCACAGCAAGGAGTTTTGATGTTTCCAGGCCTAATTTGAGTGTTTCTCTTCAATATCTTACAGAATTATTAGACAAAGGTTTGTCTTTCTCCTCTGTAAAAGTTCATGCTGCAGCCATTTCTGCTCACTATGACTGTGACCCACCATTATTCTCTCATCCTTTGTTTAAACAATTCCTTAGAGGGGCAAAGAACATAAGACCCCACGTGAGCTCCTACTCCTTCCTGGGATCTCAATTTTGTGTTGGAAAAACTTACTTTACCTCCTTTTGAACCTGCAGCTACGTCTGAGTTAAAGTTTTTGTCTTGGAAGACTGCTTTTTTGTTGGCCATTACGTCTGCTAGAAGGGTATCTGAATTACAGGCTCTAATGGCAGTTGAGCCCTTCCTGATTTTTCATAAGGATAGGGTATCTCTGCGTACTAACCCTACTTTTATGCCTAAAGTGGTTTCAAATGTGGCCCTGAACCAATCTATTCATTTGCCTACTTTTTATGCTGATCCCCAAAATAAAGGAGAAAATTTTGCACACTTTGGATATTCACAGGCAGTTGCGTTATTATTTGAGCAGGACTAAAAGTTTCAGACAGTCTCAACAGTTATTTGTTTCTTTTGCTTTGAGCTCTCATGGGAAACCTGTTTCTAAACAAACTATTTCTAAGTGGATTGGTCATTGTATTGCCTTTTGTTATTCTCATCATGGTAAGGAGATTCCGGCTGGAATCAGACCTCATTCCACTAGGGCTACTGCCACTTCTACTGCTTTTTGAGGGAGTAGCTACCAAAGATATTTTGGAAGCAGCTACTTGGAGTTCAGTGCACACTTTTTCTAAACATTACCATCTCCCTCTTTATTCCAAATCTAGGGCTGGGTTTGCCACTGCAGTCTTGCAGGGCTTATTAGCAGCCCCAATGCTTTATGATTTGGCCAACCTCCCTTTACTTTTGCTTTGGGATTCTACCCACAGGTTATGACTGCAGCAATGTGAGATGAAGAACATAGTACAGTTTTGTACCTACCATAAATGTAGATGTTCAAGATCCACATTGCTGCAGTCCAATTTACCCTTCCTCCTTCCCTCTGTAGTTTGGAGTGTTTGTTTGTTTAGGTTGTAGATATTGTTTGTACATGGGTTTTGGAGGTTTTTTCTATTTTAGGCTGTGGCCTTTCTTTTTGGGCCTTCTGACATCTGGGGCAAGAAAAGACTGAGGATATGACGTCGGTCATGCGCTTTAATACCGGGACGCACTGACGTCAGATCTGAGCGCCCATGACCGACGCCAGCCTAATACTTTGGTATTCGGGCTGACCGAGGACAGCGGACTACCCACAGGTTATGACTGCAGCAATGTGGATCTTCGAACATCTACATTTATGGTAGGTACAAAACTGTACTTTTCATCTTGGATTTCTAACCCTATCGTGTTTTATGATTTTCCTGCCTACTGCTGTTAGAGCCCATTCCACTAGATCTGTGGCTTCTTCAGGGGTTTTAAGGGTCTGGATACTAATGCCATTGTGGAGGCTGCTACTTGGTCCTCTGTGCACACCTTTACCAAACATTACAAGTTGAACACTACTTCTAGGTCCAGAACAGTATTTGCTAGGGCTGTTCTCCATGTTTTTGTGGAAAATTCTTCTTTACAGCCTTCCTCTGCTACTTCCACCTCCCAAGGTTCGAACTAAGCTATGGCACTCTCCCATATGTCAAGAGTACTGCAACACTTAATAGAAGGACATAGAAGAGTTGTGTAAAATCTTACCATAATCTTAGATGTTCTTCTCTTCTGTGTTACAGTATTCTGTCCCTTCTGCCTTCCCCCTGCAACCTGTCACTCCCCAGGATGACTTATTGTTTTCCTTAGGATTTTTTTTTCCCCCATGTGACATCCTTATTCTGAGGATGGTATGTGCGGAGGTCCTTTTATGGCTGACATTGTCAGAGCAGACGTACAATGTCCTATGTACTGGCAGTGGCTAAAAGATTTTGTATACTGGCCGGACATCGGGTAGTAGGTTAGAACACAACCCATATGTTAAGAATACTGCAACATAAAAAAGAAGGACATCTGTGGTTATGGTAAGATTTTACGCAACAAATGTTTACAGGGTAGTTACTTTGACCTGCAGTCATAACTTCTCTAAGCACTTCAGTCAATCCTTTTGGAGTACTGTAAACTTTATGAACCTACTGTAAACTTTGTCACCACATTCCTGCAAAACATATTAGTTTCCACATCCAGAGTTCAGGGTCCAAACATGTATTACCACATTACTTTTCCCATTCTTTATGAATGCTTCTGCAGCTGTGATCCTTATTATGAACATAGTGCAGCTGTGTAACAGCTTACCACAGCAGTACACGTTTGACTGCTGAGATCAGAACTGTGGTATAGACTGATTTTGCTCTTCCTTCGTATGGTTGATTAAAAAAAAATGCAATGTACTTTTGTATTTCAGAGCTGTATTTTACTTTTGAGTTTGCAGGTTGGGAATATTCGATGTTTCCGAAGGTTATTGTTGACCTCTGTCCTTGACACCTTCAGTAGGCACATTTGTTGGATGGGACATACTTCACTCGCACCAAAAAGATATGAAGATGGCACATACCACTCTCCTCTGTCCTTTTCCTTAGCAGTGTCAAGTCAGTCTGATGTCTCCATCATGGGGAGGAGACCAGTACATGCAGTAGACAATCCAAAGTTTTGCAAGTCAGGTCTGATGGGCAGGCATCTTCCTGTGACAAATGCCCATTTTTTTTTTGTCTGAATGCTGCTGCTACAGTGATCCCAGTACTGGGACTTGATATGCTTTACACACCTGTACTTTCCAGTGCACAGAATTAAATAAATTGCCATTGGAGGTCTATAGACAAAAACTACATATGGTAAATTTTATGTTATGTATTCCTGGATATTCAAAGCACATTCAATTCAGCAGTACAGCTGCCGTTGTAAATTGAAAATATCCTATGTTTACAAAGCACAGCTTTTCATATTGACTTGGTTATAGTATTTTTTTCGCCACTTATGGAGCAAAGACTAGTGAAATACCATACTTAATAAAAATTTGGTAGATTATACCGAAGGAGGACCTTTTTCTCCTTCCAAACCTAGGTTTGGATGCTATCCAGAGCCACTGTGGAGGAGGTATAGAAGGTCCTGAATTGGATAACCTGGATGAGGATGCACCTTAGGATCAGACTGGACCTTTCTGCAGCTTCTGGGTGTTTTGACCACCATAACCTTTGTGGTGCCGAAAAGCTGGACAGCTCCCAGCAGTCTCTAAGGTGTCCTTTAGCCCAGTCCATCGTAAGTCTAGAAGATGAATGCTTTCTTGGTGCATTGGATGGTTCACTTTGACTCCACTACAGTAGACTAGACTGTTTTCCTTTGCTGAAATGGGGATCCAGGTCAGATAGCTAGAACTACAGGAAGTCTTCATAGCCTTCAGGGCTTTAAAAGTAGAGCTGCATTTAGGTGATGTCCTTCATGGATGCATCTGCAGTCATAACAAATGGGTTGTCCTGTCGTCAGGCAGCCCTTCGGTCGGCCGGATTCCAAAGTCTGGGTCCGGCTTCGGCTGATGTCGCACTTCACCCGACGTCATCTCTGCTGGTCTTCGGGTATAAAGGCACCAGCCGACGCCATTTTCCTCAGTCTTTCTTGCAGCGTGGCGCCCAAAGCAGAAGCTGTTCGCAAGTGCCGGTCGGTCAGATCCAGAGATTACTACTACCGAATACTACTTCGAAGACTTCTAAAAAGCTAAGTACCCCGTTGGGGACTCTTTCTTGCCTCAGCCGATGTCAGAAAAAGTCAATAACTGTTTAACTTGTGGGAAACAAATACCTCATAAAGATTTCCACTCTTACTGTCTGCCTTGCTTAGGCCCAGACCATGACGTAGCAGCCTGTTCGGCCTGTGCTTCCTTCAACCGGCAGCTTAGGCGTCGGTCGGAGTTTGCTGAACAGTTTTTCTGCTCAGATTTTGCGTACATTATGCCGTCGGATCCTCCGACTACCCAAATTGTTAAAAAACGCAAAGAAAAAGACCGACACTCGCAGTCCACGGTTTTGGCCGAAACCACGGTTAAGCAAGCCGCGAGTGTCTCGGTTTCGGCCGAAACCGAGAAAACCGGTCAATCTTCAGCCAAATCCATGACTACTACTGAGGCTCCTGCTACCTTAGTTGAATCGGCCTCAGAAATTTTGCCTACAACTGTGGTTCCTAGTGATTTATCAGACACCATCCCTTTGGATGTCTCTACCCCAGCACGTGGTGCTGCTAGGCCTCCTGCAGCCATGTCTATTAAGGCCTTTGCCAGGGCTAAAGAAGCCATATCTGCTACATCAGTGCCTGTTAAGCCCCCTTCACACAGGCCCACTTCAAGTTCACAAATGCTTACTCTGGCAGAAGATTTAATATCCTTAATTAGGGGATCCCAATCTCACCCAGACAGGGCGTCTCAGCCCCCAGAAAAGAGACCTAGAGCAGAGCCCCCCGAGCCAGTGTCCTCTGATGATTCTGCGGATGACTCAGACATTACAGACCAGCCAGAGGCTCCTTTTTCTACTTATGAAGATTCCGATGCTGAAGAATCCATTCCAGCTGCCTCTCCACCAGAGGAATTTTCCTTTGGGGAAACCTTACATGCCATGAGAGAACAATTCCAATGGCAGGGACAAGATTTCTCCGATTCAAGAAAAAGGCTTAGGACTTTTCTGCACTTACCACAACATAGGCCCTTAGCTATACCTCCTGTACTGCCTGTTGTGGATGATGCATTTAATGATGTTTGCACTGCTCCTGATTCTTTACCTCCAGCCCCTGCCAAACCAGATAGATTTTACAGGGTGCCAGACACTCATCACCACCTCCTAAAACAGGAGTTCCTATGGTGGGCTCAAGCATGCCAGTCAAACCCAGGCTTACCCTTCCACAACTTTCGAGCAAGCCAAACCATCACAACGGACGCCTCAGACCTAGGATGGGGGGCGCACATGCTGGACAAATGCATACAAGGATTGTGGACTCAAGACCAGCTGCACCTGCACATAAACCAAAAAGAAATGCTGGCAGTAAAACTGGCAATCCAAAAATTCAGACCATTCCTCAAAGAAGGCCATTTGATGATAAGGACAGACAACACCACAGTCATGTGGTACATCAACAAACAGGGAGGCACTCATTCATACTCCCTATGCAGAATGACTTTGGACCTTTGGAATCTGGCTCTCAGCTACAACATCCAGTTACAGGCAATATTTGTGCGGAAAGAGAACACCCTAGCAGACATGTTAAGCAGAACCACCTCGGATGCTCACGAATGGATGCTGCACCCGGACATCTTCAAGGCCATCACAAAGAAATGGGGAATGCCACAAATAGATCTATTCGCATCCCCACTCAATCACCAGCTCAAAAAATTCTGCACAAGGACATTCCACCCACTTGCATGGAAGGTGGACTCTCTATCCTTCAGCTGGAAAGGCCTGACAGCGTATGCATTTCCACCTCTTCCCTTGATGCACAAGGTACTATTGAAAATCAAAGAGGAACGCCCAAGGATAATCCTGATAGCTCTGAATTGGCCAAGACAACACTGGTACCCATTGCTGAGGAGCATGTCTCGGGAGAGAATGTGGTCAATACCCCTGATGCCTTTGATGTTAACTCAGAACAACTACAACATCATGCATCCAAACCTAAAAACCTTGCAACTGACTGCCTGGAACATCACATCGCAGCAACTAACCCAGACCTTTCCCAAAGGGTTAAAGACATTATCCTTGAAGCCCGCAGACCTTCAACAAGAAGGAACTATGCAGGAAAATGGAAAAGGTTTGTCATTTGGAGTACTGAAAGAGGAAAAGATGTGTCGAACATAGATATTGCTAACATTCTGGAGTACTTGGCAGAGCTTCTACATACAGGCCTGTCCTATTCCTCCATCAAGATACATGCATCAGCTATTTCAGCAGAATACAGCTTCGATCCACCTGTCTTTTCGCATTCTCTACTCAGGCAGTTCCTCAGAGGGATCAAGAATGTAAAACCTCCTAGGAAACCACCATTACCAGCATGGGACTTGAACTTTGTGCTAGAAAAGTTGACACTCCCTCCGTTTGAACCAGCAGCAACAGCAGATCTGCAACACCTGTCATGGAAAACTGCTTTCCTGCTGGCAATTACCTCAGCAAGGAGGGTTTCTGAACTACAGGCCTTAATGGCAGTGCAACCCTTCCTAATCTTCCATCAAGATAGGGTGTCCATGAGAACTAATCCTACATTTATGCCTAAGGTGGTATCCAGAGTGTCTTTAAACCAGGCAATCCACCTGCCTACCTCCTTTCCCAATCCACAGATCAGGGGGGAAAGACTGCTGCATACCTTGGATGTACATAGGCAGTTACGCTACTACCTGGACAGAACCAAAAGTAACAGAAAAACTGACCAGCTTTTAGTAGCCTATGCAACAGGAAGGGAAGGAAAAGCAATTTCCAAACCAATTCCACAGAACATAAGACCTCATTCTACAAGGGCTACAGCCACTACCACAGCTTTCTTACGAGGAGTGGCAACCAAGGACATTATTGAGGCGGCTACTTAGACCTCCGTGCATACATTTGCCAAGCATTATAATTTACCTCTATACTCTAGATCCCGAGCAGGGTTTGCCACTGCTGTACTGCAAGGGATCCTAACTACACCATAATTTTTTTTCCTCCACCCCTAGTTTGGCTATGGTATTCTACCCATTTGTTATGACTGCAGATGCATCCATGAAGGACATAGTACAGTTTTGTACCTACCATAAATGTAGATTTTCTAACTTTGTAAAGCAGCTCTCTTTCATTTGGTATGTAAACAGGCAAGAGGTCATAGGGTTGTAACTTGTTGTCCATACCAAGAGATCATAGGGTTGTAATCTGTTGTCCAGAGAGGAAGAGGGCTATAGACAGAACCACCACTCTATCAATGGTTTGTATCCCTCTTGATTTCAGTGATGTTCTTCGTGTTTCACTGTTGCAGTCATTACATTTGGGTAATCTGCTGGCAGGTTGCCCTCAGTCGGCCTGAATTCCAAAGTCTTGGGTCCTGCGTCACTTGCTGTCTTCACTTCCATGACGTCAGGGGTATAAAACATGCAGCCAATGCCATTTTCTTTAGTCTTTCTTGCCGCGCGGTGCCTGAAGCAGAAGCATTTTGCAAGTGCCGGTCGGCCGACTACTGAAATATTCAAGTTTGAGTTTCAGAACCGAAGTCTTCACTAAAGCTAAGTACCCCATTGGGGAAACTTTTTTCTTGCTACTTACTGATGTCAGAAAAAGTTAATAGTTGTATTACTTGTGGGAAGCAAATACCTTATAAGGATTTCCATTTATACTGTATTCCCTTGGATATGCGGTGGTGGTGCTGCGGTAGCGTTATCGCCTCACAGTTAGACGTTGCCCATTCGATTCTCAGTTAGAGCGTCTACTGTGTGACGACATGTGTGAATGGGTGTTCCTTCGTTGAGGGTTGTGCGTTAGGCCTTTCAAGCCAGCACGTAAAACTCTACTGCCAATCATTAGCGGACCCGAGTTCCGCTGTGGCGACCCCTAACCGGGAAAAGACGAAAGAGACACACACACACACACACACACACACACACACACACACACACACACACACACACACACACACACTGTATTCCCTTGCCTAGGCCCTGATCACAATGTGCCTGGCTGTCGTTTTTTTGCTAGATTTAACCAACGCACTATTAAGTGTCGGTATATTTTTGCATCAAAGTATTTTGGAAACAGATTTAACTACCCAGGAATGTCGTCGGACATCAATCCGACTACTGGAGTACATAAAAAACGCAGAGAAAAGGACAGAGAAAGGCAGTCGAGATCCAAAATCGATGACAAAGCTTCTCCTAAGCCAGTCGCCGGTACTCAGTGAGGCACTTTCGCAGCCCCTGATGCCCGCTACCATCGAGTCGCATGCCTCTACCGACACCCACGTGGAGTCCGGCATGCCGCAAGATACTCATGGTATTGGACCAACAGATGTATCTCCCTCGGATGGAAAATGGAAAACAAAGCTAAGTCTATGCAAACTGTTAGACTTCTTACAAGTGCAGCCACCTAGATTCAGTAGACACTGGTCTACAAAAGTGGTCCTTTCCTGTGTCAGACAGAGCTCAAAGGGGCAAATCCAGATGCCCTAAGGGTTCCAGATACCAGGCACAAGATTCATACAGGTCAAAGCAATGGGGCGCTTCTACCTCCTAATCTGAAGGAGATAAAGCGCAAATCTACAGAAAACAATCCCAATGACTTCCCTCTGCCTACTCCAAGCACTTATCTTTTGGCAGCACCCATAGGGGGAAAGTTAGCACTTTTTGCTCAAAATTGGCAGTTAATAACCCAGGACACGTGGGTACTAAACATAGTATCACAGGGATACAGATTCCATTGCCACACTCAGCCAATGGCAAATGGATGGCCAGATCTGCCAAAAAATCAATGGGCAGAGGCACAGAAACAGGTTATGTTCCTCATGGATATGGGGGCCATTCAGCCAGCACCAGAACAGGAAAAAGGACAAGGTTTTTACTCGACTTTGCTTGGTACCCAGAAAGAACAAGGCCTGGCGGCCAATACAAGATTTATCAATTTTGAACACATACCTGGACATTCCAAAATTCAAAATGCTGACTTTGCAGCAGCTTCTGCCCATGCTGGGCAAGAATGCTTAGCTGGTGACATTAGACCTAAAAGAGGCATACCTGCATGTCCCAGTAAGACAGTCGTGCAGAAGATACCTTAGATTCAAGGCTGGCTTAAGGCATTACCAATTCTCTGCACTGCCCTTTGGCTTATCTACTGTGTCCTGGGTCTTTACAAAGTGCCTGCACCAGTAATTGCATTTTGCTGACAAAGAAGTATACAAATATATCCTTACTTAGATACTGTCTCATTCAAGCAGAGAACAAGGACATTCTTCTTCGACACCTGGCATTTGTGAAAAGGCTTCTAACATGCCTAGGGTACACAATAAATGAAAAGAAATAACAACTGGTACCCTCTCAAAAGATAACATTCCTGGGTGCAAGCTTGAATACAACTGCCCAGATGGCTTACCTCATGCCAGACAAGCAAAGGCAACTGACTACTTACTTCAAGCTGATGGCAACAAAGACCCAGTTATCTGCAATACAAATTCTGCAGGCTCTGGGCTTCATGGCATCCTGCATCCTACTGATTCCATATGCAAGACTGCATATGAGGAAACTTCAGTGGTACCTGAAAAGTTTATGGAGTCAACATTCTCACAGTCTGGAAGCAATGATTCCTCTCATACCTTGCCAACAACAGGAATTTCTGTGGTGGGCAAAGGCATGTCACCAAAACATGGGACGGGCCATCACTCTCCCCCCTGCCAGCCAAACCCTAACAACAGACGCATTGGATTATGCCTGGGGGGCCCACATGGCAGGAAGATGCATTCAGGGCATATGGACTCCAAAACAAATGCATCTGCATATCAACCAGAAAGAGATGCTAGCTGTTCAAAATGCCCTAACAGCCTTCAAGGACTTACTTCATCCAGGACAACTACTGATAAAGACGGACAACACCACAGTCATGTGGTATATAAACAAGTAAGGGGGCACACACTAATACCCCCTTTGCAGATTAGCCATGGCACTGTGGGACACAGCTTTGACCTACCAAATACATCTTCAAGCTCAATTCCTGCCAGGAAAACAAAATACACTGGCAGACGATTTAAGCAGAAACCTTATGGAGCCTCACAAGTGGAAACTAAATCCACAAGTCTTCAGCATGATAACAGAGAAATGGGGGGAACCCAGACATAGATCTATTTGCCTCTCCTCAAAATTATCAATTGAAAAGATTCTGCACAAGGACTTATCACAGACAAGCATGGAAAGTGGACGCCCTATCCTTCAGTTGGAAAAATCTATCAGTTTACACCTTTCCTCCTCTGCCTCTTCTACCCAAGGTCCTCCTAAAAGTCAGACAAGAGAAACCAAAGATGATACTAATTGCCCCGGACTGGCCCCGTCAGTACTGGTACCCAATCCTAAGGAACTTGTCTCAATACCCAGCTTGGACCTTACCTCAAAGACCTCAACTACTGTCCCAGCAAAACAAACAGATCCTGCACAATCAACTACAGATACTGAACCTGGCAGCATGGCTGATCATGTAGTTATACAAACAACACCTCTCAGTAAAGCTGTGATGGATGTCATTTTGGAAGCCAGAAGGCCTAGTACTAGAAAATCTTATGCTGACAAATGGAAGAGATTCTGTGCTTGGAATCAAGCACAAGGAACTGATACAGCAGCACCAAATATTCCTCAGATATTACAATGCTTAACTGAGATGCTTGACAAAGGCCTATCTTTCTCATCAATCAAAATCCATGCCTGTGCCATTTCAGCTCATTACAGTACAGAGCCACCTATCTTTTCTCATCCTTTACTAAAGCAGTATATTAGAGGAGCCAAAAAATTAAGGCCTCCTAGAAGATCATCATTACCTGCATGGGACCTCAATTTTGTGTTGGAAAAGCTCACCCTGCCTCCATTTGAAACAGCTGCTACCGCTGATATAAAGTTCTTATCATGGAAAACAGCTCTGCTACTAGGAATTACTTCAGCAAGAAGAGTTTCAGAGCTACAGGCCCTCATGGCTGTAGAGCATTTTATCATATTTTACCCAGACAGGGTGTCTCTGAGAACAAATCCTACTTTTATGCCTAAGGTGGTTTCCAGTGTGGCTCTTAACCAAACAATTCATCTGCGAACTTTTTATCCAAATCCGCAGAACAAGGGGGAGAGAATTCTGCATTCCTTGGACGTACACAGACAGCTAAGATTCTACTTGAGCAGGACTAAAGCTCTAAGAAAAACTGAGCAATTACTAGTGTCATATGCTGCAGGATCAGAAGGAAAGGCTATTTCAAAGCAGACAATTTCAAAGTGGATAAGCCACTGCATCCGTTTCTGCTACTTACACCATGGTAAACCTGTGCCCAAGGGCATTAGGTCTCATTCCACCAGAGCTGCAACTACTTCAGCAGCCTTTCTCAGAGGGGTACCAACCAAAGACTTTCTAGAGGCTGCTACTTGGAGTTCTGTTCACACCTTTACAAAGCATTATCATTTGCCTCTCTGCACTAAGTCCAGGGCAGGCTTTGCCACTGCACTGCTGCATGGCCTTATAGCCGGACCTAATGCTGTTTAGCTCCAGCCTCCCAACCATAGATTTGGGATTCTACCCAAATGTAATGACTGCAGCAGTGAAACACGAAGAACATAGTACAGTTATGTACACTTACCATAAATGTAGCTGTTTGAGTTTATTCACTGTTGCAGTCCAGGTTACCCTCCTGCCATCCCCCTATCATTCTGGAGTTTATCTTTCCTTCTCTATCTTCTACAACCTATGTGGTGTATTTGCTTGTAGGTGAAGGTAAAGTTTATATTGATGCATTTTGTTTTGCTACCTGACATCGGGGACAAGAAAAACTAAAGAAAATGGTGTTGGCTGCATGTTTTATACCCCTGACGACCTGACGTCATGGAAGAGAAGACAGCAACCAACGCAGGACCCAAGACGATGGAATTCAGGCCGGCTGAGGGCAACCTGCCAGCAGATTACCCAAATGTAATGACTGCAACAGTGAATACACTCGAACATCTACATTTATGGTAAGTATACACAACTGTACTTTTTGCTACACTCATTAAGCCTGTGTACAAGTTTTTTTCTGGAGCTGGAGCTTCTGAGACTGTACCTGGACTGGATTTTTAATAAGTAGGACACTTGATGTTCTGTTTATCACTAGGAAATTGAGGTCTGCCTGTATCATTTCCCCTCTCTTGCTCATTACTGAAGGGAAACTGAGTTTGTTGTGGATCCGTTATGTATCTTGAGACAAGGGAGGTACAACTTCCCATTGTTGCCTTGCCTAATTGCAAGGTTTTGAGTGGAAATACCAAACCTGATCATTTCATGCTAGTTGAGAAGACTGTAGCTCCTGGCATTTGGGCCCCAGTACTGGCAAAGACCTTTTTGCTCTGTTGTCAGATGTGTAGCCCTTGGAAGCCTTCCACCAGGCAGCTTTATTCAGCCAAGTACAGAGGTTCTTCATTTAGGCAAAACAGTATTATACCTTTTCAGGTCATTAATGTGTGTCCTCCTAGCTTATGTTTTGCACCTGTATGATTTGGGGATCAGCTATACCAAAGTCGAGGTGCATGTGCCATTTGCTTCTTCCCATGTGCTAGCAGGATTGTGATCTAGCTCTGAGTCAAGAGTTTTATAAAGGAGTTTTACATCTCTGCCCACCTCTGAAGAACCCTTTTCCTCTGTGGGATATAAAGTTGTGATTGAGGGCCTTGCCCATATTTTATTAGAATCCATTTGTTCAACATTTTCTTTGTGGTGGCTGTCACTCTCAGAATTGTGGAGCTGTAGGCCCTTGTATAGCGAACCTTAATCACAAGGGTTTAATTTCCCTTCAGAAAAGGACACATTTCCTCCCAAAAGGGACTTCTGAACTGTTTTTGAACCATTCTGCTCATGTTCTTATTTTCTTCACTGGGGCAGAAACCAGAGGAATACTCGTCACAACCTAGATCTGCATTGGCACTCCTTTTGTTGACCTGAAGATAGAAGCCTGAGTTTAGGAAGCTTAGATATCTTTGCCTCTTTTTTTGCTGTCATTTAATCCCTTTACAAGTGGATTACTGCCTATTACTCTAAAGTACTGTTGTTAAAGGCAACAACATGACTGCTTCCAGTGCTTGCTTCAAGAAGTCTCCATTGCAGATAGATGTGTGTGCTTTGGCCAGCTGGTCATCAATTCACACCTCCCCAAACATTATTGTGTCATTGGTGACTGTAGATCAAGCTAGTTGTTAAGTCTGAACTAACAGGACCGAGCTTTCTGATCTTTGGAATTGAAGGAGCCAGAGGATAGCTAAAAGGCCACTGATTAACTGCATGGATCTCAGCTCAGTTCTGGACTCACTAATGAAAAGTTAAAAATGATGGATAATATGTATTTTTACTGTACCAGTTGATCTTTAAGTGGTCCCTATTTAATTTGTCCTAAATATCCCCCCCCCCATCCTTAGACATTTCATTCTTCCAGCCTCATCTGTTGAAGTTCCTTGGAAGGCATTTGAGTAAGTATGTGTACATTACTTGTTTACAGTATAGGTTTCAACTCTTTGTTCTTTCTTGATTTGTAGAAAGTGTGCTTGCTTAGAGGTTGGGGACAAGCTGGCAGGGTCATGGGTTAGGATCACGACATCATCATGGGGTGTGCAAGTATAGAAAGTTCATAACCCAATGAAGGCAGTCCCACAAATCCAGGCAGACTCTTCAGTCCAATATGGTAGTAAAATCAAAACATTTAATAAGTAAACGTAACAGTTGGTACAGATACATGAAACAGATACATAAAACTTAATTAAGCGCTTTCATTTCCTTCAGAAACGGAAACTTCATCAGAATAAATTGTTCAACAGTTTAACACTCATATATATTATGCAGTTAATTGGTCTAATTAAGAAACTTTTTGTTCAAGACCCAAGCATTTAAAGAACCATGATAGTATAACTGTTATTGTTTTTCAAAGACCACTAATATAATGTAAAATGCTGTATGTGGCATAACGATGTGTAAATTCAATTTAATAGAAAACTCTCAGTTAAATAAAAAACTTTCAATTAAATAGAACTTCATAGAATCTGTGTTCTTTTATATTTTTTAAAAAAATTAATTAGCCAGATTTTGAAATTACTATTAAAATAAATATTAATATTAATCAACTTCCCTAGAAATCATTTCTGATGGTTCATCTTTAACACTCTTAACATATAAAATATGAAATACAAGTATTTGAACGTTGAACATACATATAAATGTTGGTTTTTATTACTGTTTTTATGATCCATAACTGCATTTTATATGTATATTGTCTATTTTATATGTATGTTCAACGCACAAATACTTGTATTTCATATTTTATATGCTAAGAGTGTTAAAGATGAACCATCAGAAATGATTTCTAGGGAAGTTGATTAATATTAATATTTATTTTAGTAGTAATTTCAAAATCTGATTAATTTTTTTTTTAAAATATAAAAGAACACAGTTTCTATGAAGTTCTATTTAATTGAAAGTTTTTTATTTTTTTTTATTTAACTGAGAGTTTTCTATTAAATTGAATTTACACATCGTTATGCCACATACAAAAACATACATTTTACATTATATTAGTGGTCTTTGAAAAATAATAACAGTTATACTATCATGGTTCTTTAAATGCTTGGGTCTTGAACAAAAAGTTTCTTAATTAGACCAATTAACTGCTTAATATATATGAGTGTTAAACTGTTGAACAATTTATTCTGATGAAGTTTCTGTTTCTGAAGGAAATGAAAGCGCTTAATTAAGTTTTATGTATCTATTTCATGTATCTGTACCAACTGTTACGTTTATTTATTAAATGTTTTGATTTTACTACCATATTGGACTGAAGAGTCTGCCTGGATTTGTGGGACTGCCTTCATTGGGTTCTGTAACAGGAACTTTGGTATTACAAGTTTATTTTATTCCCGTTTTCCATCAAGTGTGGTTACTAGAAAGTTCATAACCCCCCAATTATGGTTGTTGGAGAGGATGACCCTAATAACTGACACATCAAGTGGAGGATCTCCTAATGATTATGGTGGTATTACCATATTGTATTTTTTATGTACCCATTGTCATACTTGTTGATGACCCTGATCATGGATGTGGATCATTTTACACTAACTGGATCTTGACTGTGTAAATCCTGTTGGTGCCCATGTGCTATGTGGTGTGAATTGGGGATCTAACCAAACCATAAGCTAACCATTATTGCCTGGCCCATTTCTCCCTCTAAATGGTGTAACTGTCCTCCAGACCAATAACACTAATTGAGATGTTATAGGTAACATTGCTGGTGGTTCTTACATCATTTCTGTCAGTACCAGCATAGCAGCATGTCTGCTTTTTTGTCCTGAAGTCCACTGAACTGTTCCTCTTTTTCTAGCTAAAACATTCTCCATATGTCCATCTTTCTCCAATACTGCCATCCTTGCTCTGCTTTCTGTATATTCCTAAATACTGAGGTAAAGAACTTGAGTTATGGTCACCTGGTCTCTTTTTTCACCTCATCAGTGGGCTGTCCTTTTGTTCCCCTGTGTACTAAAACTTTCTTTTTCACTGCTGCCATGGCCTGTATATAACCTTGGATGCTTGTTTTTTATTACGTGTCAAAGTAATAGAAGATCATTCAATTTGCAGGGTTCATTATGTCTTGCTGGTGTGTACAAAAGTAACTTGCAGGCCTCTACCAAACTTATAGCTAAGTCATTTGTTTTTATTTTGAGCAAGTGGGTGGACTGACCTGTATGGCTGTTTCTGGTTGAGACCTAATGAATGCAGCAAAGTATCAATATAACAGTGTTTCATAAGTTTATTGTACATTTAAAACTAAGTACTAGTTTCATTACTTTAGTGCTGCTACTCTGAATTTATAACATAATCACAGATATGAACAAGAAAGAAAGTGATATAGTAGATAACCAGACTTGCCTCATTTGCAGAGAAGGTCAAGGAGAATAGATTTCTTTGTTTAACTCATGTGCAGGAAAGCAGAAGACTATTTAGTAAGGATATGAGAGAGAGAGAGAGAGAGAGAGAGAGAGAGATGGGGAAAGGGCAAGAGGAAGCAAGGTTGGCCAGCTAAGTGTTGGCTCGATCATACAATACTGGGCTTGTAACAATCAGGCATGACTAACAAAGAAAGTAGGAGAATTGCACCAAGTTCAAGAAAGATGGCCGCAGTTGACATGGCACCTCAACCCCATGTGAAAAATGGAGGAAAAGTGTATTGATGATGATGATACTTAGCAGATATCTATCCTGATTACCCATTTGTTCTAGCAGTAATTCTAAGCAGATTTCCATTCAGCATGGGAATTTATTGTGCAGTAATGTTCACACACACTTCATTAACAGGTGTTCTAACACAATTAAATGAAGTATTTAGAAGTGTGGATTAAAAATGATACTGATGTGGCAGCTAAGGATATGTTGGAAGAGAATAAACAAAAGATAATACAAAAACTGAGAAAATGGAACCTCCGATCTGCAGTAGTTTACTTCATTTCATCTTCAACCTGTGGATATTTGGATCCGAGACAGCCGCATCACCAGCATCTGATCCAAGCTCCTCCCCATCTCCTTCCTTCCCTCAGAGCTCGTTTGCCGCTTTCCAGCCCAGCAGCATGGTCTCGCGCTCCAGGTGTTTAGTGGATTTTTGGTAAGTGTTTGGTTTTTGGATAGCTAGTTTCCCCTCCTATTCTTACCTTTACCTCCCCTACACCCGTGTCGACGGTCGGTACAAAAAAATAAAGTTAGTGTTGTTTTTCCCTGTGTTCCCCTTTCCTCTCCACCCAGTTAGTGTGTGTGTGTGTGTGTGTGTGTGTGTGTGTGTGTGTGTGTGTGTGTGGCCCTCCTTAGACATGGTAGATGTTCCCAAGCCTGTTTTTAGGAAATGCACAAAGTGCGGCCACAAGCTTTCCCCGGCTGATGGCCACACTCTGTGCATTTTGTTTAGGTGCAGCTCATCTGGACACGGCCTGTGCAATTTGGGCAGGTTTTAATCCCAGAGCCCTCAAGACCGGAGGGCTAAGTTGATTATGAAAGGGCTCCTATCGGGGATAGCTGTTCCCACTTCATCTTTCACAGTAGCGGTCATACCCACTCTGCAGGTTAGCCATGGCTCTGTGGAACACAGCCTTAAGCAACCAAGTGCACCTGCAAGCTCAATTCCTGCCATGCAAACAAAATTCACTGGCAGAAGACTTAAGCAGAAATCTAATGGACCCACATGAGTGGAAACTGGAACCGAACTCATTCAAACTTCTAATACACAGGTGGTGTACACCAGAGTTGGAACTCTTTGCGTCCCCCCAAAACTGTCAGCTAAACAAATTTTGCACCAGAATTCCCAACAGCCAAGCTTGGAAAGTGGATGCCCTATCCTTCACATGGGGAAACCTCTCAATCTATGCCTTTCCCCCTCTGCCCCTCCTTCCAGGAGTACTCCTCAAGATCAAACAGGACAGGCCAAAGACTATCCTTATTGCACCAGACTGGCCACACCAGCACTGGTACCCACTCCTACACAGTCTGACAGTAGTGCCACCCTGGCACCTACATCAGACCCCCTCTCTGCTATCCCAGCAGGAGGGACAGATTTTGCATCCTCAGCTGCAAACCCTGAACCCAGCAGCCTGACAATATTCCCTGAATACATCACCAGCAACCCTCAGCAAACAGGTGCTGGATGTTATCCTTGAGGCCAGGAGGCCCATTACTAGGAAATCCTATTCAGAAAAGTGGAATAGATACTGTTCTTTGAGCCAGTCTCAAGGGAAGGACACAGCCGTGCCCTCCTTGCCTCAAATCCTAGATTACCTAGCAGAGCAGCTCCACAAAGGCCTATCCTTCTCATCAATTAAGATTCATGCCTCTGCCATCTCAGCTCATTAATACTGAGCCACTCCTCTTCTTTCACCCTCTGAGCAAACAGTTTCTGAGAGGAGCTAACAATTTAAGACCCCCAAGGAGAGCTCCCACTCCTGTCTGGGACCTTAACTTTGTAGTAGAAAAGCTCATGATTCCCCCTTTTGAACCTGCTGCTACAGCAGAGTTAAAATCCCACTCTTGGAAAACAAAATTACTGCTAGCCATCACTTCAGCAAGAAGAGTGTCTGAGTTACAGGCCCTTATGGCTGTGGAACCCTTCATTATCTTCCATGCGGACAGGGTTTCCCTCAGGACTGACCCCATCTTTTATGCCCAAGGTGGGGTATCCAGTGTAACTTTAAACCAATCCATCCATTTGCCAACCTTTTTTCCTAATCCTCAGAATAAAGGGGAACGTATCCTGCACTCCTTGGACATGCACAGACAGCTCAGGTTCTACCTTGACAGGACTAACCCTTTCAGAAAATCTGACCAGCTGCTAGTCAGCTTTGCTACAGGGGCAGAGGGCCATTTCAAAACAAACCATTTCTAAATGGATAGCACACTGCATCCATTTCTGCTACAAACACCATGGAAACCTACCCCACAGGGGATCAGGCCTCATTCCACTAGGGCTACCTCAACCTGTACAGCTTTTCTCAGGGGAGTCCCTACCAGGGACATCCTGGAAGCTGCAACCTTGAGTTCTCTACACACCTTCACCAAGCATTACCACTTACCTATATTTCCTAAATCCAGAGCTGGATTTGCCACAGCAGACTTACAAGGCCTGCTAGCCAGCCCTACTACTTCATGACTGCCTCCACCCTTCCTCAGCTTTGGGAAGCAACCCAAGTGTGATGACTGCAACAGTGAAACACGAAGAACATAGTACAGCTGTGTACAATTACCATAAATGTAGATGTTCGAGTGTATTCACTGTTGCAGTCCTGGATGTTCATCGTGTTACACTGCTGCAGTCATTACACTTGGGTTATCCTGCCATCAGGCGGTCCCTCAGTCGGCCAGAGTTCCAAAGTCTTGGTCCGGCGTCGGTTGCTGCCGCTTCTTCCCTGACGTCAGTGCGCCAGGTTACCCTCCATCCAGCCGCCTGTCTTTCTGTATACTTTCTACCTATCCTCTTTTTGCCCATATTTTATGGAAATGGTATTTACTTTTTACTGGAGGTGTTCCACACCATTTGATTGCTTCCTATTTTGGGGGCTTCTGACATCTGGGGCAAAAAAAACTGATGTAATGGCGTCTGCTGCATGTTTTATACCCCTAACGACCTGACATTATGGATGAGGCGACAGCATCCGATGCAGAAATCCCAAGATTCTGGTATTCGGGCCGACTGAGAGCTACCTGCAGGCAGATAACCCGAGTGTGATGACTGCAACAGTGAATACACTCGAACATCTACATTTTATGGTAAGTGTACACAACTGCACTTTCTTTTTACTGCCAAGGAAAACGGGGGACCTAAGACCCATTCTGGATCTATCTGTTCTGAACCTGTCAGTAGCCAAGGAGAAATTCCAGATGGTCACGCTTCAGTCCATTCTGCCCTACCTGCAGGCAGAAGATTGGATGTGCTCGATCGACCAAGACGCGTACTATCACATCAAAATGAGCAGGAGCTCCCGCAGGTTTCTCCACTTCCAGCTGGGGGCCAATCATTATCAATTCAGGGCCCTACCCTTTGGTCTCTCCACAGTCCCCAGGGTGTTCTCCTAAGTTATGGCAGTGGTAGCGACCCACCTGAGGCTTCAGGGAATCCAAGTTTTCCCCTACCTGGACGATTGGCTCCTTGTTGCCCCCACCAAGCGTCTACTATGCCAGGCCAGGATTACTTCCTTCTTCTAGCAAGTAGACTGGAGATTACAATCAAAACCAACAAGTCGTCTCTGATTCCAGTTCAGAGCTTACACTTCATTGGAGTTGGGCTAGACACCATACAAATGAAAGTAGAAAGTCTACCTCACCCCAGAAAGGGTAAACACTTTGAAACTTCACGTATCTTACCTTCTTCATTTTCACCACCCATCAGCAGAATCAGTTCTGCGGGCCCTGGGTTCCATAGTAGCCGCTATCAATCTTATCCCCTTCACACTTCTTCACATGAGGGTCCTCCAGTGGATGTTAGCAGTTCAGTGGTCCCTTCTGGACCTACCCTTGTCCCATCCGATTTGCATATCCCAGGCTTGCAGAGAGTCACTTCTCTGGTGGATTCTATCCCCGGAACTTGTCCAGGGACATTCCTTTCTTCCTTCTTTTCACACAACCACAGTGACCACTGATGCCTCCCAGCTAGGGTGGAAGGGCATTGCTCAGGAAGGACAGTCCAAGGCACGTGGTCCCCTTCTGAGACCAACTTTGCATATCAGTGTCCTGAAGATGAGGGCAGTTCTTTTGGGGTTGCAGGCCCTTCATGCACATCTTCCTCTGGGGACTATTGCCTTCCAGTCGGACAAACATGCCAGTGGTCTGGTATATCAACAAGCAGGAAGGAACCAGATCTTGCCCCCTTTGTCGAGAAGCCATGAGAGTGTGGGAATGGGCGGCTTCCACCGGCCCCTTTGTGGTGGCAATGCACATTCCGGAATGATTCAACATCCTAGCAGACAGGTGCAGCAGGACTGTTCTGATGCCTTATGAGTGATCTCTGAATCCTTCAGTAGCAAAACAGATCTTCCTCAAGTAGGGCTGGCCTTGCTGCGATCTCTTAGCATCTCCTTCCAGCGCAAAGTGTAGTGAGTTCTTCACTCTGAACCTTCCTCAGGGTGAAGCCCCCAGAGATGCAGTGGTTCATGCTTGGCCTCCCGGACTTCTTTATGCTTACCCTCCGTTACCTCTCATTCCAAAGTTTCTTCAAAAAGCTCGCAGGCTGGGGAGCAAAGTAATCCTTATCTCCTCATTATGGCCTCGTCGTCTGGTTCCCCTCTCTATGGTCTCCTCTAGTAGTTCCTCCATAGATCTTGGTTCCAGATCTTATTTCTCACCCCTCAGGGGTTCCTCAAAAAGGGACAAGGTTTTTATTCAAGACTTTTCCTGGTACCCAGAAAAGACAAATCATGGTGTCCAACTCTGGACTTATCCATTCTAAATACATTTTGGACATTCCAAAATTCAAGATGCTGACTCTCCAACAGTTACTACCTATGCTAGGCAAGGATGCCTGGTTTGTAACTCTAGACTTAAAAGAGGCTTGCCTGCATACCCCAATCAGGGAATCTTGCAGAAGATACCTCCGCTTCAAAGCAGGTTATTTGCATTACCAGTTTTCTGCACTGCCCTTTGGCTTATCTACTGCGCCCAGGGTCTTCACAAAGTGCCTGGCACCAATAATTGCATTTTGCAGGCAAAGAAATATTCATATTCATCCATACCTGAACGATTGTCTAATTCAGACAGAAAACACTTCTAAAACATCTGGCATTTGTAAAAAGGCTTCTAACTTGTCTAGGGTACACCATAAAAGAAAAGAAATCACAACTGGTACCCTCTCAAATAATTACATTCCTGAGTGCAAGCTTGAATACAACTGCCCAGATGACTTACCTGACGCCAGAAAAACAAATTCAATTGACGACTTACTTCAAACAGGTGGCCACAAAAAAACAGTTATCTGAAAGACAAATTCTGCAGGCCTTGGGGGTCATGGCCTCCTGCATTCTTCTAATTCCATATGCAAGACTGCATATGAGGAAACTTCAATGGTACCTAAAAAGCTTATGGAGTCACATTGTCACAGCCAGGAAACAATGAATGTGAAGTTGTTAAATCTCGCCATTTATTCTCACTGATGGGTTCGGAGCTGATCCTCAGCTCCGACATGGCCGATAGCAAAGCTCAAGGTTTGCCAGTAGCTCGAGACCAAGCCCCTTATCCCACAATGCACTGCTGGAATTACCTCAGATCTAGTTTGCCGCGGCAAGAGAGATCTCTGTGATCCAGTTAGCTCGGACCATTTTGACAAATCGCAAGTTTAAAAAAACTTTTTTTCTAGTTTTTTTGGGTGATTGTTACTGTTTAGTGGGTTTCTAGTGTAAAATAATATAGTTAAGTAGGTTAGTTTTTGTAGAGATCTAACCTGTGTGTAGTTTTTGTTTTCTTGGTGTTGGGCCCTTTCTTGGCCCAATTTAGTCTTACTATCTTTAAGTGTTATTAGTTTTTCTTAGTGTGGGCTTAGTTAGCCCTGTATTTAGGCTTTACAGGTATTTTTTTGTGCTGTTCTGTTAAAAGAATGTCAGATGAGAGAGAGAAATCTCACCCCAAATCGGAATTTAAAAAGTGTCCAGATTGTGGACAGAAAATGTCCATTACGGACATGTCCAATGTGTCTATTGTCTGGGGGCTAAACACCTCCAAGACTCCTGCAGTATATGCCATTCCTTTTCATCTAGGGTTCTCTTAGAAAGGAAGAGAAAACTGGGAGATTGAGGGTTACTGCTGAAGTGTTGGGTAGCCAGGAAAGTGCCAGCACTTCGTCAAAATCTTCAAAGTCTAATGATTCCAAACAGACCAAGAGGACAAAGAGATCACGAGGGTACAGGGTCATCGGTTCCACAGCTCTCGGAACAGTGTCCCTTTAGTTCGGAGCCAGCTCCCAGTCTTGGAGCTGGTCTCCGAGGTCCCCTCATCTCCTCTGCTCCAGTCAGCACCTTCGGTCTTCAGTCAGCCTATCTGATTTGGATATAGATCGGCTAGTGCAAAAGCTTTTAAGGGCACCAGAACTTTCTAAATTGCTGTCGGCACCGACCACTTCGTCAGAGCCGAAGACCATTGAACCGGATTTGACTACTCCTCCACCAAGCCGTACTGGACTCTTGGAGCCGGAACAGATGATTGTCGAACCCTTGGAACCAAGACCTGCACAGGTGTTATCGGTTCTGTCTACTCGGACGTCCTCAGCACCAACCAAGAACGCTAGGAGCCGACACTCTCCTGTCGGGTCCAGGGAGGATAGTCGGACCGATATGTCGGTGCCGACTCTTCCTCTCGGGGCTTCAGCTCGGATGAGCTCGGCTCCTACCTCAGGCTCGGAGCCTATGGTTTCAGTGCGGGAGGATCGGACGGTCCGTTCGGGTCCGTCTACCCCTTCTCGTCAGAGCCATGGTGCTTTTGACGCCATGAGGAGAGTCATGTCTCCTAAGACATCATCCGCATCAGTTCGGCCTTCCCTCTCCCCTCAAGTTCCTGTGTCTGCTTCTTTATCTACCGGTCCCCCTGCGAAGCGTAGAGACCCTGAGCCTCAAGTACCCGCACAGGGCATCCCCTGCTCTTCCGAGACCTCCCCAGATCCTCCCACTGAGGAGGTACCCAGGAAGAGATTGTGCAAGAGGAGGCACTTGGACTTCCCACAGGAGTCTTTGACATCTGACACTGACCTGGATGAGTCAGAAGGGTCCCCTCGATCCCCCTCTGAGGATATGTCCTTTGCAAAGATATTAGAGATCCTGAATCAGAGGGGCGGTTGGCAGTCCAAAACCCCTACTGAGGACGAGTCAGTGCTCTTAAAGGCTTTTGGGTCTCAACCTTCCACTTCTTGGGTGTCTCCACCTTACAATGAACTCGTGAACCTGATCTCTCGTAAGGTGTGGGAGTCGCCGGAGGCCATGGAACCTGTTCCTCAGAAGCCGAACAAGTTTATCTCTGCCCCAGTGGACAAAGCCTTTTTGACCAAGGGAGTGCCTGTTGATGTCATGGTGGTAGCTGCAGCCACCAAAAAGTAAGTGTCTGAAACATCCACATCTATCCATCCTCCTAATAGAGAGTCTAGGATCATGGATAGATATGGGAAACGCATGTTTAGTTCAGCGACCTTTTCTCTTCGATCGCTAAACTATTTAACCCATTTCATGAGACTCCAAAGAGATCTCCTGAAGGAGCTAGGCGATACTCTTCAGAGTACGGTAGCTGCAGGGGTGGCCGACCGAGTCAACACACAGCTTGCTATCCTAAATTCAGTTGTGAACTCATCCATGCATCTCATATATGCAGCTGATGGTTTGAGTAGAGCCGCTAGTTCAGGCATTGCACCGCGGAGACAAGCCTGGATACATTTCTGTTCCTTTGCGGAGCCCTTTAAGTCTTCCTTTATTAACACCCCGTTTGATGGCTCATCACTGTTTGGGCCTAAAGTAAAGGAAGCATTAACCAGGTGTGAGCAGGAAGGCAAGACCCTATCTGCCATTGGAGTCTGTTTTTCTACCCCTACTCGGCCCTATCCCAAGGGCCCTAAGGGCGGAAAAATGTGGTTCCAGAAAGCACAGGGAACCTTTCAGGACACACGTGGAAAAAAATCCTCTAGAGGCAGAGGAGGGGGTTATAATGGAAGATGCCGCCCACGCGGCAGAGGGGGTCTGCAGCAACAGGGCAACAGAGGACAGTTGTCTGGTCAGCCCTACCAACGCCGCTGAAGGGAGGCCCGGCTGTCCGGCTCTGGAGGCAGTCGGGGGTCGCTTAACTTTGTACCCAGAAGCCTGGCTAAACATAACGTCAGATACTTGGGTACAAAGCATCATTTCCAGAGGATATTTCATACCGTTCTCTACCCCTCCCACTCCTGTATACCGAATCCCAGATGTTCCACCCAGTCTCAGGGAACAAGCAATCATAGAGGTCCACAAATTGCTAGAAAAAAAGAGTCATCCAACCAGTCCCAGCAGACCAAATTGGATTCGGAACTTACTCAAGATTTTTTTGGTACCAAAGAAAACGGGGGACTGGAGACCTACCTTGGACCTCAACAGACTCCATCAGTTCGTAAAGAAAGAGAAGTTCCGAATGGTCACGCTTCAGTCCATTCTTCCCTTCCTAGGGAAAGGCGATTGGATGTGCTCCATAGATCTCAAGGACATGTGCTATCACATAAAGATGAACAGATGCTCCAGGGATCACCTGCGTTTCCAGCTGGGAGCCAATCATTACCAGTTTCGAGCCCTGCCCTTTGGTCTCACTACAACCCCCAGAGTGTTCACCAAATGCATGGCAGTGGTCACGGCTCACCTGAGGCATATAGGATTCCAGGTGTTTCCATACCTAGACGATTGGCTCCTCACCGCTACCACCTGGCATCAATTGACTCAGGCAACACAATACACTCTGACACTGCCATCAATTAGGCATTACAGTCAACTTCGAAAAGTCTGCCTTATCGCCATCACAGTATACTGTTTTTATAGGAGCAGAGTTAGATACCTCAACCACCACTCTACGTCTTCCAATCGAAAGAGTCTCACTTCTCCGCCAGCACATCAGCTCACTGGTGTCAAAGAACAAAGCTACAGCAGCAGAGGTCTTGAAGGTGCTAGCTTTGATGGCAGCTGCAATCCTGGCTGTACCACTCACAAGGATGCATATGCAAATCCTTCAATGGCTCCTATTTGCTCAGTGGTCTTACCAGAAACTGCCGATGCACCACATAATTCTCATCACAGATACCTGCAAGAGAGACCTTCAGTGGTGGTTGATGTCTCTTCATGTCACAATCGGTAGGCCCTTTGTCCCCCCCCCCCCAGTAGCCATTGTTGATTTTCCGCAAATGGGGCCAGCCTTGCTGCGACCTCCTTGCCAGCCACATCAATTCAAAATGCAGAACCTACTTTGCCCTAATACCACCTCCAGGACATCCCCCGAGAGATGCACTCGTACACGATTGGCCCCCGGGTCTCCTTTAGGCATTCCCACCCTTTCCATTGATACCCAGATTTTTACAGAAAGCAAAATTGCTGAGAAGGACTGTTATCCTCATAGCCCCCTACTCACCTCGACAGATTTGGATGTTCATCGTGTTACACTGCTGCAGTCATTACACTTGGGTTATCCTGCCGTCAGGCGGTCCCTCAGTCGGCCAGAGTTCCAAAGTCTTGGTCCGGCGTCGGTTGCTGTCGCTTCTTCCCTGATGTCAGTGCGCCAGGGGTATATAAGATGCAGCCGACGCCATTTTCTTCAGTCTTTCTTGCCGCGCGGTGCCCGAAGCAAAAGCAGTTCGCAAGTGCCGGTCGGCCGACTCCTGAGATTTTCAGTCCGAATCCAGAACCGAAGTCTTCTACAAAGCTAAGTACCTCAATTTCCTTTGGGGAAACTTTTTCTTGCCTCAGACCGATGTCAGTAAAAGTTAATAATTGTATTTCTTTTGGGAAGCAAATACCTCATAAGGATTTCCATTCCTATTGTATCCCATGCTTAGGCCCAGACCACAACGTCACAGGTTGTCGGTTTTGTGCTAGGTTTAACAAGCGCACTATTAAACGTCTGTTTGATTTTGCCTGACATTATTTTGGCAGAAAATGTAATTACACCATACCATCGGAACAACCGAGACCGGAATACACAAAAAGAGCAAAGACAAGGACAGGCATCCGAGGCCCAAAACTGACGACGAAGTCTCTTCTAGGCCAGTCGCCGGTTCTCCAGTTTTCAGCGAGGTGCCTTCGCAGCCCCAGACGACCACTTCTTTGGACCCACAGGCCGCATCTGACTCCCATGTGGAGATGGCTGGGCCTTCGGACATGCCAGATTTACGGCCTACCGAGACGAGGGATCTGGAGTAGCTGAACAACCCGCAGTTTCAGAGGGTGTTTTCAGACCTACTCAGTTAACCATTAAATCTTCTGCTAAGTCTAAAACTCCTTTAAAAACAAAGAAACAACTCCAACATTCACCAGGACAGGCCTCCATGCCTAAGAAACAAATGCTCAAAATGGCCAAAGACTTAATTACTCTGATCAGGGGGTCCCACCCTCCGCCTGATAAAAGGTCTAGACAGGATGCAGACTATGACTCATCCGACTAGGTGTCCATCTCTTCAAATTCATCCTCAGACCAAGGATACTCTTTACCCCCTTATGAGGATTCTGATGCTGAGGAATCAATTCCTTCAGCCTCTCCACCAGAGGACTACTCCTTTGGGGAAACCTTACATACCATGAGGGAGCATTTCCATTGGGAGGGCCAGGATTATTCAGAATCCAAGAAAAGGCTCAGAGATTTTCTTTTACTACCTCAACACAGACCCCTTGCAATTCCGCCAGTGTTAGATATTGTGGATGATTGTATTCTGAATCCAGTTTAAATCCCGATTCCTTACCTCCTGCTCCAATTAAGCCAGACAGATACTACAGAGTCCCTGACTCTCACAAATTTCTTTATAAAAGCCCTGTTTCCGACCCTGAAACTATTTCCCAGGGTCCCAAAGGGGTAAAGGCCTCTACAACAAAAAATCCAGTCCCCTCTGACAGAGATTCCAGAGCATTAGACAGATGAGGGAAGAAAGTATACACATCTACAACTTTAGCAATGAGGGCCTTAAATTGCCAGTTTCACATGCTAAAATATCAGCAATATTTGATGTCTCAGTTGAAACAAAGAAATGCTTCCAAATTCAGATCCTCCAAACTATAAGGAAATGCAGGATTTATTGCATGCAGCTGAACAAGTGGGAAAACATACTTTGCAATGTGGTTTTGATTCTTTAGAGGCCTCCTGTAGAGCAGCAGTTACAGGGTCTGTCATTAGAAGACATTCTTGGTTAAAAGAGCAGACTTTACCAGATCATGTTAAAGCAAAATTATTGGATGCACCTTTGCAGCAGGATCTTTTATTTGGAGATAAGGCAGAAGAGGTATTAAAGAAAATGGAGGATAAGGCAAAATCTATGCAAACGGTGAAGGATTTCTTACAGGTTCAGCCTCCTCGATTTAGCAGAAATTGGCCAACAAAGAATTGGTCCTTTCCAGTTACATACAGACCTCAAAGGGGCAGATACAGACGTCCAAGAGGCAGAGGTCAACCACAAGGTCCTTACAGGCCCCAACAATGGGGTGCTTCAACCCAGAAAGAAGGGGAAGACAGGCCTTAACCTTATAAAAAACAGTCCCAATGACTTCCACTACAGCTGCCAAACACTTCTCTCTTGGCAGCCCCCTTGGGAGGAAAACTGGCACTTTTCTGTCACAAATGGCGTATGATCACCAAAGACAAATGGGTTCTCAACATTGTATCTCAAGGTTACAGGTTCCACTTTCACACTCTGCCAAGGTTAAAAGGAATGCCAAATCTGCCACCAAATCAATGGGCAGAGGCTCAAAGACCAATTACAGCACTCATGGACATGAGAGCTATTCAAAAGGTACCAACACAGGAGCAAGGACAAGTATTTTACTCAAGACTCTTTCTGGTTCCCGGAAAGGACAAAGCCTGGAGGCCCATTCTGGATCTTTCTTCTCTAAATACTTACCTGGATGTTCCAAAATTCAAAATGTTGACACTACAGCAGCTTCTTCCCATGCTGGGCAAGAAAGCTTGGCTCGTAACTTTGGACCTCAAGGAGGCATACCTACATGTCCCTATCAGACAAAATTGCAGAAGATACCCCAGATTCTTAGCAGGTTCAATGCATTACCAATTCTCTGCACTGCCCTTTGGCTTATCTACTGCGCCCAGGGTCTTTACAAAATGCCTGGCACCAGTAATTGCATTTTGCAGACAAAAAGGAATTCAAATTTACCCATACTTGGACGATTGCCTTATTCAAACAGAGAGCAAAGACATTCTTCTAAAGCATCTGGCGTTTGTAAAAAGATTGCTAATTTGCCTAGGGTACACAGTAAACGAAAATAAGTCAAAAGTAGTGCCCTCACAAGAGATAATATTCCTGGGTGCAAGCTTAAATACAACGGCCCTGATGACTTATCTCACGGCAGTCAAGCAAGGACAACTGACTCAATATTTCCAATTGATGGCAACAAAGACCCAACTCCCTGCAAGAAAAATTCTGCAGGCCTTGGGTTACATGGCATCTTGCATACTACTAATTCCATATGCCAGACTGCATATGAGAAAATTACAGTGGTACCTGAAGAGTGTCTGGTCTCAACACTGTCACAGTTTGGAAACAGTAATAAAACTTATTCCTTGCCTTCAACAGGAGTTTCGATGGTGGGCTCAAGCATGTCACCTCAACAAGGGACAGCCTTTCACTCAACCCACAGCCAGGCAAGCACTGACAACAGATGCTTCGGATTACGCCTTGGGAGCACACATGGCAGGAAAATGTATTCAGGGCAAGTGACCCGCAGAACAAAGGCATCTTCACATCAATCAAAAAGTGATGCTAGCTGTACAAAATGCCCTTATAGCTTTCAAGGACCTTCTGCATCCAGGACCACTACTACTAAAGACAGACAACACCACAGTTATGTGGTACATAAACGAGCAAGGGGGCACTCATTCATATCCCCTCTGCAGACAAGCCATGACCTTGTGGAACACAGCTCTAACCTATCAAGTTCATCTGCAAGCACAATTCCTGCCAGGAGAGAAAAACACACTGGCAGATGACTTAAGCAGAAACATCATGGATCTGCATGAGTGGAAATTGCATCCACAAATATTCAGAATGATAACACAAAAGTGGTGGAGCTCGGACATAGATCTGTTTGCATCCCCAATGAATTGCCAGCTACAGAAATTCTGCACAAGGACTTACCACCCACAAGCATGGAAAGTGGATGCCCTCTCATTCAGCTGGAAAAACCTACAAGTATATGCTTTCCCACCACTACCTCTCCTTTCAAAGGTACTCATAAAAGCCAGGCAAGAAAAGCCAAAGATGATCCTGATTGCCCCAGACTGGCCACGCCAGCACTGGTACCCAATCTTAAAGAACTTAGCACAAGGTCCACCATGGATTTTGCCTCAAATCCCACATCTGACTCAGCAAAACAATCAGATACTTCACAGCCAGCTCAAGACTTTAAACCAGGCTACATGGCAGATTCCGTCGTCAAGCAAGCAATGCCACTCTCCAAAGCTGTTATGGATGTCATTCTGGAGGCCAGAAGACCAAGCACCAGGAAAGCCTATTCGGATAAATGGAAGAGATTCTGTGCCTGAACCAGGCTCACAGCCTTGACCCTCTTGTCCCAAATATTCCTCAGATACTACAATACTTAACTGAGATGCTGGACAAAGGCCTCTCCTTGTCATCCATTAAGATCCACGCCTCTGCCATCTTTGCTCAGTACAACACGGACCCACCAATTTTTTCTAATCCTTTGCTAAAACAGTACCTCAGAGGGGCTAAAAACATAAGACCGACCCGTAGAGCACCAACTCCAACTTGGGACCTCAACTTCGTCTTGGAAAAATTAACTTTACCTCCTCTTGGCCAGCTAACTCAGCAGACTTAAAATATGTCTCTTGGAAAACTGCTCTGCTCCTGGCAATAACCTCTGCACGAAGAGTTTCAGAATTACAGGCACTAATGGCAGTGGAACCTTTCATCATTTTCCACCAAGACAGGGTGTCTTTAAGAACAAACCCTACTTTTATGCCAAAGGTGGTATCAAGTGTGGCTCTAAACCAAACTATTCACTTGCCAACTTTTTATCCAAAAACACAGAATAAAGGGGAGAGACTTCTGCATTTCTTGGACATACACAGGCAGTTACACTTCTACTTGGACAAAACGAAAGCGTTCAGGAAAACAGAGCAGTTGTTTGTAGCATATGCTACAGGATCACAGGGAAAAGCCATTTCAAAACAGACCATTTCAAAATGGGTAGGGCACTGTATACGTTTCTGCTGTACACACCATGGGAAAACTGTACCCAACAGCATTAGATCTCATTCCACCAGGGCAACAGCCACTTCAACTGCCTACTTCAGAGGAGTACCTACCAAGGACATTTTGGAAGCAGCAACTTGGAGTTCTGTACTTACCATCACCAAGCATTACCATCTGCCTCTTTACTCTAAATCCAGAGCTGGCTTTGCCACTGCAGTGCTGCAGGTCTTTATAGCCTCCCCTAATGCCTTATAGAACCAGCCACCCTACCTCAGCTTTGGGATTCTACCCAAGTGTAATGACTGCAGCAATGTAACACGATGAACATAGTACAGTTTTGTACCTACCATAAATGTAGATGTTCGAGTGTATACACTGCTGCAGTCTAGGTTACCCTCCCTCCTTCCCCTGTCATTTGCTGGTACTTACCTAAGCCTTCTACCCTTTGCTACCTATGGGGAGTATTTGCTGGTAACTGAAAGTTTTTGATTGCTTTTCTTATGTATGTTTTATTAGCAATTTACATTCCCTACCTTTTTGGGGGCACCTGACATCTGGGGCAAGAAAAACTGAAGAAAATGGCGTCGGCTGCATCTTGTAATACCCCTGGCGCACTGACGTCAGGGAAGAAGCGACAGCAACCGATGCTGGACCAAGACTTTGGAACTCTGGCTGACTGAGGGACCGCCTGACGGCAGGATAACCCAAGTGTAATGACTGTAGCAGTGTATACACTCTAACATCTACATTTATGGTAGGTACAAAACTGTACTTTCCCATTTCTCCACCATCACCTTTTGGAAGATCCATGGATCCTGGACCCAGTTCCGGACCTTCTGACGCACCCGTCAGGGGACCTCCATCCTTCCCTGCAGTCCCTGAAACTGACTGCTTGTCTAATCCACTTCCCCTAATTGCCAGGCTTCATTCAATTTTAGAAGATACAAGACAAATTATCTTGTCTTCTCACAAGCCATCCACCAGGAAATTATACTGCAGTAAGTGGAAAAGGTTCTCACTTTGGGCCAACTCACAGAAAATTGACCCTTTCCGAGCTCCGCTGTCGTCCATTTTAGAATTTTTGACAAAGATTTTTAAGGAAGGGGCAGGAGCTGCTACAGTTAGAGTCCAGTTAGCCACCATCTCAAATTTCCACCTTGGATTCCATGGCTCGAATGTTATGGGCCATAAGTTATCTAAAACTTTTCTTAAAGTTGTTCTTCACATGGGACCTCCTGTCAAAATTCCTTATTCTCCCTGGAATTTGAACTTTATGTTGTCTCAAATTATTCTCCTCCCTTTTGAACCAGCATCTTCTTGTGATCTCAAATATTTATCCTGGAAAACTATTTTTCTAGTGGCCATTACTTCTGCCCACAGTGTGTCAGAACTCCAAGCATTATCTGTCCGACCACCTTACATGATTTTCCATGCTGATAGATTATCTCTCGGAACAAACCTTTCATTTTTGCTAAAGTCTGTTCTGAATCCAATATCAATCAGGTCATTGAGCTGCCAGTCTTTTTTCCCAACCACTCTAACAAATTGGAATACATGCTGCACAAACTTGATGTACACAGACAGCTCAGATTTTATCTTGACAGAACTAAGGATATTAGAAGATCAGATCAACTTTTGTCTCATTCCTCATGGACATGGGGGCCATTCAACAAGTGCCAGAGCAAGAGCAGGGACAAGGATTTTACTCAAGAATGTTCTTGGTACCCAGAAAGGACAAGGCTTGGAGACCAATACTGGACCTATCTATTCTGTACACATTCCTGGGTATACCAAAATTCATGATGATGACTTTGCAGCAGCTTCTGCCCATGCTGGGCAAGCATGCTTGGCTGGTGACTCTAGACCTAAAAGAGGCATACCTGCATGTCCCAGTCAGACAATTGCGCAGAAGATACCTCAGATTCAAGGCTGGCTCAATGCATTACCAATTCTCTGCACTGCCCTTTGGCTTATCTACTGCACCCAGGGTCTTTACAAAGTGCCTGGCACCAGTAATTGTATTCTGCAGACAGAGAAATACAAATATATCCTTACTTGGACGACTGTCTAATTCAAGCAGAGAACAAGGACATTCTTCTACAGCATCTGGCGTTTGTGAAAAGACTTCTAACATGCCTAGGGTACACAGTCAACGAAAAAGAAATCAAAACTAGTACACTCTCAAGAGATCTTTTTCCTGGGTACAAGCTTAAGTACAACTGCCCAGATGGCTTATCTCACTCCAGACAAACAAAGGCAACTGACTACCTATTTCAAGATGTTGGCAACAAAGGCCCAGTTATCTGCAAGAAAATTCTGCAGGCTTTGGGCTTCATGGCATCCTACTAATTCCATATGCATATGAGGAAACTTCAGTGGTACCTAAAAAGTGTTTGGTCTCAACATTGCCACAGCCTGGAAACAATGACTACTCTCATTCCCTGCCTACAACAGGAGTTTCGATGGTGGGCAAAGGCTTGTCATCAAAACAAGGGACAGCCATTCACATTACCCCCAGCCAGGCAGACACTAACAACGGATGCATCAGATTATGCCTGGGCGGCCCACATGGCAGGAAGATGCATTCAGGGCACATGGTCCTCAACCCAAATGCATCTACATATCAATCAAAAAGAGATGCTAGCTGTTCAGAATGCCCTGACAGCCTTCAAGGACCTACTTCATCCGAGGCAGCTACTGATAAAGACAGACAACACCACGGTCATGTGGTATATAAACAAGCAGGGAGGCACACATTCTTACCCCCTTTGCAGACTAGCCATGACTTTGTGGGACACAGCATTAACTTACCAAGTTCATCTGCAGGCACAATTCCTGCCAGGAAGGAAAAATACTCTGGCAGACGAACTAAGCAGAAACCTCATGGATCCCCACGAGTGGCAGCTGGATCCACACGTGTTCAGCATGATAACAAGGAAATGGGGATGCCCGGACATAGATCTATTTGCCTCCCCTCACAACTACCATCTAAAAAGATTCTGCTCAAGGACCTATCACAGACAAGTATGGAAAGTGGACGCCCTATCTTTCAGCTGGAAAAACCTATCAGTATATGCCTTTCCCCCACTGCCTCTCCTCCCCAAGGTACTCCTAAAGGTCAGACAGGAGAAGCCAAAAATTATACTGATTGCCCCAGACTGGCCCCACCAATACTGGTTTCCAGTCCTAAAGAACTTGTCTCAATGCCCAGCTTGGACCTTACCTCAAATACCTCATCTACTGTCCTAGCAAAACAATCAGATCCTGCACAGCCAACTCAGGACTTAACCTGGCAGCATGGCGGATAATGTAGTCATACAAAACACACCTCTCAGTAAAGCTGTGACGGATGTCATTTTGGAGGCCAGAAGGCCTAGTACTAGAAAATCTTATGCTGGGAAATGGAAGAGATTCTTCTTGGAACCAGGCACAAGGAACTGATACAGCTGTGCCAAATATTCCTCAGATTTTGCAATACTTAACTGAGATACTGGACAAAGGCCTATCTTTTTCATCTATTAAAATCCATGCCTCTGCCATTTCAGCTCATTACAATACAGAGCCCACCTATCTTTTCTCATCCCTTATTAAAACAGTACCTCAGAGGAGCCAAAAATTTAAGGCCTCCAAGAAGATCACCAATGCCTGCATGGGACCTCAACTATGTCTTGGAAAAACTCACCCTGCCTCCTTTTGAGCCAGCTGCTACTGCTGACATAAAGTTTTTATCTTGGAAAACAGCTTTGCTCCTAGCAGTAACTTCTGCAAGACGAGTTTCAGAGCTACAGGCACTCATGGCTGTGGAACCTTTTATCATTTTTTATCCAGACAGGGTCTCTCTGAGGACAAACCCAACATTTATGCCTAAGGTGGTGTCCAGTGTGGCTCTTAACCAAACTATTCATCTGCCAAAATTTTATCCAAATCCACAGAACAAGGGGGAGAGAATTCTGCATTCTTTGGACGTACACAGACAGCTTAGATTCTACTTGGACAGAACCAGTTTTCAGAAAGAGCAACTACTAGTGGCATATGCTGCAGGATCACAAGGAAAGGCTATCACAAAGCAGACTATTTCAAAGTGGATAGGCCACTGCATTCGTTTCTGCTACTTACACCATGGCAAGCCAGTGCCTAAGGGCATTGGGCCACATTCAACCAGAGCTGCAGCCACTTGAGCAGCCTTTCTCAGGGGAGTACCAACCAAGGACTTTTTAGAGGCTGCTACTTGGAGTTCAGTGCACACCTTCACAAAGCACTATCATCTGCCACTCTACTCTAAATCCAGGGCAGGTTTTTCCACTGCAGTTCTGCAGGGCCTCATAGCCGCTCCTAATGCTGTTTAGCTCCAACCTCCCATCCATAGCTTTGGGACTTTACCCAAATGTAATGACTGCAACAGTGAAACATGAAGAACATAGTACAGTTGTGTACACTTATCATAAATGTAGATGTTCGAGTGTATTCACTGTTGCAGTCCAGGTTACCCACCTGCCATCCCCCTTTCTTCTGATGGAACCTATCTTTCCTTCTCTGATTTATACAACATGTGTGGTATATTTGCTTGTAGATGAAGGTAAAGTTTATATTGGTGCATGTATTTATATATATATATATATATATATATATATATATATATATATATATATATACACACACACATTTTGGCTACCCTTTTAAGGGGCACCTGACATCTGGGGCAAGAAAAACTAAAGAAAATGGCATCGGATGCATCTTTTATACCCCTGACGTCAGGGAAGGGGCGACAGCAGCCAACGCAGGACCCAGGACTTTGGAATTCAGGCTGACTGAGGACAACCTGCCAACAGGATTACCGAAATGTAATGACTGCAACAGTGAATGCACTCGAACATCTACATTTATGGTAAGTGTACACAGCTGTACTTTACCCTCCCTCCAGCACCCTGTTTTTCTCTAACTATACCTCTCCTTTCTTTTACTATGATTAAAAGCCTTTTTGTTGTATTTGCTTTTGTTTGGAGGTATATGTTTTGTGTTTTATATACACACACATATACATATATATATTCTGCTCCCCGTTTGTGGGGCACCTGACATCTGGGGCAAGAAAAACTGATGTAATGGCGTCGGCTGCATATTTTATACCCCTGATGACCTGACGTCATGGAAGAAGGGACAGCAAACGACGCAGGACCCAAGACTTTGTTAATCAGGCCGACTGAGGGCAACCTGCCAGCAGATTACCCAAATGTAATGACTGCAACAGTGAATACACTCGAGCATCTACATTTATGGAAAGTGTACACAACTGTACTTTTTTCCATCTGGGCTTCTCAGAGGGATCTGGATCCTTTCACAGCTCCTGTCCCAGCTGTCCTTGAGTTCTTGACGCTTATTTTCCAGCAGGGTGCTAGCTCATCTGCAGTAAAAGTTCAACTGGCTGCCATTTCCAACTTCCATGTAGGTGAGAACATGGCTTTATTAGCTTCCTCCGGACTTTGTAAAACCTTTATTAAAGATACATTTCTCTTAAGGCCCCTGGTTAAAGATCCTTCTCCTCCGTGGGATCTTACCCTAGTTTTACAAGATTTGGTTGTTCCACCTTTTGAACCGGCTGTTTCTATGGATCTAAAATTTTTATCGTGGAAGACAGCCTTCCTAGTGGCCATCATCTCGGCTAGGAGGGGGTCAGAACTCGGGCATTATCTGTCAAACCCCCATATATGATTTTCCATAAGGACAGGGTGTCACTTAGTACTAATCCTTCTTTTTTCCTAAAGTGTTCTCTGAAACTATCAATCAGATGATCAAGTTACCCGTTTTCTTTCCAAATTTTCAGAACAGGGGTGAATATAAATTGCATGTATTAGACATACATAGACGGCTACATTTCTGTTTACATAGGACTAAGTCCTCTGGCAGGTCTGACCAGTTGTTTATGTCCTTTTCTACAACCTTTCTGGGCAAACTGATCTCTAAAGTAACCATTGCCATATTGATTTCCCTTTGCATCCGTCAGGTTTACAAAGACAGAGGCATGTCACCTCCAGGACAGATAAATGCCCATTCTACCAGGTCCATGGCTACATCAGCGGCCTTTTGGTCTAGGGTGTTTTTGGATGATATTTGTTTGGTGAATACTTGGTCCTCATCTCACACCTTCATTTCTCACTATAAACTGGACATAATATTAGGGGGAGAGCATCTTTTGGCTCCGCGGTGCTCGGGAATATCCTTCCATGAGGGCCACCCAAGAGTTTGGTAGCTGGGGACTCTGTCCCACAGTTTGATGATCAAATGAAGTCAACTACTTCAGATAAAGAAGTTATGTACTCACCATAACGTTCCATCTGAGTAGTTGGACTTCATTTGTCATCAACCATCCCTCCCTCCTTCCCCGTGACCTTCTCATATTCTTACTTTGTTAGTAAGGTATATCGGATCAGATTTATGTGTATGGTGTAGCAACCCTGATCTGAGGGAAGGAAGGAGATGGAGGGGGTATTATGGGTAAGGGGAGGAGCTTGGAGCTCGGATCAGATGCTGGTGAAGCTGCCGTGTTGGATCCGAACACCGACAGGTTGATGACAAATGAAGTCCAACTACTCAGATGGAACGATGTCCTTCAAGGATGCATCTGCAGTCCTTACAAATGGGTAGTCCTGTCGTCAGGCAGCCCTTCGGTCGGCCGGATTCCAAAGTCTGGGTCTGGCTTCGGCTGGTGTCGCACTTCACCCGACGTCATAGCTGCAGTTTTTCGGGTATAAAGGCATCAGCCGACGCCATTTTCCTCAGTCTTTCTTGCGCGTGGCGAAGCAGAAGCTGTTCGCAAGTGCCGGTCGGTCAGAACCAGAGATTACTACTACGAATACTACTCAAGACTTATAAAAAGCTAAGTACCCCGTTGGGGACTCTTTCTTGCCTCAGCCGATGTCAGAAAAAGTGAATAACTGTTTAACTTGTGGGAAACAAATACCTCATAAAGATTTCCACTCTTACTGCTTACCTTGTTTAGGCCCAGACCACGATGTAGCAGCTTGTCTAGCCTGTGCTTCTTTTAACCGACGGACGCTTAGACGTCGGTCGGAATTTGCAGAACAGTTTATCGGCTCTGATTTTGCTTATATCATGCCGTCGGATCCTCCGACTTCACAAATTACCAAAAAACGCAGGGAAAAGGACCGACACTCGCGGTCCGCGGTTTCGGACGAAACCGCGGTTAAGCCAACCACGAGTGTCTCAGTTTCGGCTGAAACCGAGCAAGCGGTTCTTCCCCCAGCCGAAAACATGCCTTCTAGCGAGGCCTCTTCTAGCCTGGTGGAATCTGCTTCTGAAACCCAACCTTCTGTTGCGGTTTCTCAGGAATTATCAGACACTATCCCCTTGGATATTTCAACCCCTGCACGTGGAGCTGCTAGGCCTCCTGCAGCCATGTCTATTAAGGCCTTTGCCAGGGCTAAAGCAGCCAAAGCTTCAAAAACGGTGCCTGTCAAACCCCCCTCTCACAGGCCCAGCACCAGTTCCCATATGCTTTCTTTGGCTGAGGATCTCATTTCTTTAATTCGTGGATCCCAGCCTCATCCAGACAGGACCTCTCACCCACCTCCAGAGAAGAGGCCTAGAGCAGAGCCCCCTGAGCCAGTATCCACAGATGATTCCTCTGATGACTCAGAACATACAGATCCTCCTGAGGCTCCTTATTCCCCTTACGAAGACTCTGATGCTGAAGAGTCCATTCCTTCAGCCTCTCCACCTGAGGAATTTTCATTTGGGGAAACCTTGCATGCTATGAGGGAACAATTTCAGTGGCAGGGCCAAGATTTCTCAGACTCCAGAAAAAGGCTTAGAACCTTTCTACATTTGCCACAGCATAGGCCTTTAGCTATTCCTCCAGTTCTTTCTGTTGTAGATGATGCATTTAATGATGCTTGCACTGCTCCTGATTCATTACCTCCGCCCCTGCTAAGCCCGATAGGTTCTACAGGGTCCTGGACACTCATCACCATTTATACAAGGCTCCTTTTGCAGATCCAGAGACTATCTCCCAGGGCCCTAAAGCTGTAGCAACTACATCTACTAAAAACCCCCTCCCCTCTGCAAGGGAATCCAGGTCCTTAGAGAGATGGGGTAAAAAAGTTTACACCTCTGCTACTTTGTCAGCTAGAGCTTTGAACTGCCAATTTCATATGATTCAATATCAAGAGTTTATGCTTGACCAGTTAACTAAAAAGCTGTCCTCTGAAGAATCTTTAGATAAAAAATATGTTCAGGAAATGGTACATAACATACAGCAGGTTAGTAACCATTCTTTAAAATGTGGCTATGATGCACTGGAGGCTTCCTTTAGATCAGCCATGACTGGCACAGTTATCAGGAGACATGCATGGTTGAAAGAGCAGGCATTACCAGACCATATCAAATCAAAGCTTTTGGATGCACCCATGGACAAAGTCAATTTATTTGGTTCCCCTGCACAGCAGGTACTAAAAAAGATGGAAGAGAAGGCGAAATCTGTACAAACAGTGAAAGATTTCTTACAGGTTCAACCTCCAAGGTTCAGCAGGAACTGGCCCTCCAAGAATTGGTCCGTTCCGGACTCCTCTAAGACACAGAGAGGCAGGAATAGGCGTTCAAGAGGCAGAAACCAATCCAGGGGTGCCTACAGGGGACGCCAGTGGCAAGGGAACAACCAGCGAGGCACGGACGCAGCCACCACCTCTACAACAACACAATCACAGTGACTTGGCTGTGGCACCGCCTACCAGGGAACAACTGGAAGCACCCTTAGGCGGAAAGCTAACCTTATTTTCAAAGAACTGGCATTGCATCACAAGGGAAAAATGGATTTTGCAAACTATAGAACAAGGTTACAGGTTCCATTTCCATACTCTACCAGGAAAGAGAGGAATGCCAAACCTACCACCTACTCAAAGGGCAGAAGCTCTAAAGCAAATATCTCAATTATTAAGAATGAGAGCTGTGGAAAAGGTACCATCTATGGAACAAGGAAAGGGATTTTACTCCAGACTCTTCCTGGTACCAAGAAAAGAGAGCAAATGGAGGCCTATTCTCGACCTGTCCGCTTTAAACACATTCCTCATTGTTCCAAAATTCAAAATGCTGACCCTACAGCAGCTTCTTCCCATGCTGGGCAAGGAGTCTTGGCTGGTAACTCTAGATCTCAAGGAGGCATACCTGCACATCCCCATACGACCAATTTGCAGAAGATACCTCAGATTTCTTGCAGGATCAGAGCATTATCAATTCTCAGCATTGCCCTTTGGCTTATCTACTGCCCAGAGTGTTCACGAAATGCCTGGCATCAGTAATTGCTCATTGCAGACTTCAGGGGATCCAAATTTATCCCTACCTGGACGACTGCCTGATAAAAGCGGACAACAAAAGCAAGCTAACAGAAGACTTACAAAGAGTCATTTACCTGCTGCAAGCCCTGGGATATACAGTCAATATAAAAAAGTCAAGGCTGATTCCATCCCAAAGAATAACCTTTCTGGGTGCAGAGCTGGACACATCAAAACAAATGGCATTCCTAACTGCAGAAAAGAAAGAGCAACTACCTCTCTACCTCTTGGCATTAACAAAGCAGAACCATCTAACTGCAAGAAAAGTACTGCAAGCCCTAGGCTTCATGGCATCCTGTATAATTCTGGTCCCTCATGCCAGACTGCATATGAGAAAGCTACAGTGGTACCTAAAGAATTTATGGTCCCAACACAAGCACAGCCTAGAAACCAAAATTCCAATAATCCCATGCCTGAAGCAAGAGTTCCTATGGTGGGCTCAGGCCTGTCAATCAAACACAGGATTGCCCTTCTGCAACAGTCAACCAAGCCAAACCATCACGACAGATGCCTCAGACCTCGGTTGGGGGGCACACATGCTGGGCAAGTGCATACAAGGCTTATGGACTCAAGACCAGCTGCGCCTGCATATAAATCTAAAGGAAATGCTGGCAGTAAAATTGGCAATCCAGTCATTCAGACCATTTCTCCAAGAAGGTCAGTTGATGATAAGGACAGACAACACCACAGTTATGTGGTACATCAACAAACAGGGAGGCACACATTCATATCCTCTATGCCGGCTGGCAATGGATCTATGGGATGTGGCTCTGCGCTACAACATTCAGTTACAAGCAATTTTTGTACCGGGAAAAGAAAACATTCTAGCAGACATATTAAGCAGAACTACCACAGATGTCCACGAATGGATGCTACATCCGGACATCTTCAAAGCCATCACAAGAGAATGGGGATTACCACAAATAGACTTATTTGCATCCCCACTCAATCACCAGCTACAGAAATTCTGCACAAGGACATACCACCCACTTGCTTGGAAGGTGGACTCCCTATCTTTCAGTTGGAAAAACCTGACAGCATACGCATTCCCACCACTTCCTTTGATGCACAAGGTGCTTTTGAAGATCAAAGAGGAACGTCCAAGGATCATTCTGATAGCTCCAGACTGGCCAAGACAACATTGGTACCCATTGCTGAGGAGCATGTCTCGGGAACAAATATGGGCACTACCCTGATCCCATTGCTGTTAACACAGAACAACTACAACATCCTGCATCCAAACCTGAAAACTCTGCAGCTAACTGCCTGGAACATTACATAAGAACAATTAACCCAAATTTATCCCAAAGGGTTAAAGACATAATCCTTGAGGCTCGTAGACCTTCAACAAGAAAGAATTATGCAGCAAAATGGAAAAGATATCTCATTTGGAGTACTGCAAAGGGAGAAGATGTGGCACTGGTAAACATAGCCAACATCCTGGAGTACTTGGCAGAGCTCTTCCATACAGGCCTGTCCTATTCTTCCATCAAGATACATGCATCAGCTATTTCAGCAAAATACAGCTTGGATCCTCCTGTCTTCTCTCATCCTCTGCTCAGACAGTTTCTGAGAGGAATTAAAAATGTAAAACCTCCCAGGAAACCACCATTGCCAGCATGGGACTTGAACTTTGTGCTAGAAAAATTGACACTTCCCCCTTTCGAACCAGCAGCAAAAGCAGAATTACAATACTTATCCTGGAAGACTGCTTTCCTGCTGGCAATCACCTCAGCAAGAAGGGTCTCTGAACTACAGGCATTAATGGCAGTGCAACCCTTCCTGATCTTCCATCAAGATAGAGTGTCCATGAGAACAAATCCTACATTTATGCCTAAGGTGGTATCCAGAGTGTCTTTAAATCAGGCTATCCACCTACCTACATTCTTCCCCAACCCACAGAACAGGGGAGAAAGACTGTTGCATACCTTGGATGTACATAGACAATTACGCTACTACCTGGACAAGACCAAGTCCAATAGAAAAACTGACCAGCTTCTGGTAGCATATGTAACAGGAAAGGAAGGAAAAATTTCAAAACAGACAATCTCCAAATGGATAGGCAATTGCATTAGATTTTGTTACTCCTACCATGGAAAGAAAACTCCAGAGAACATCAGGCCTCACTCCACAAGGGCTACAGCCACTACCACAGCCTTCTTACGAGGAGTGGCTACCAAGGACATTATAGAGGCTGCTACTTGGACCTCCGTGCATACATTTGCCAAGCATTACAATTTACCTTTATACTCTAGATCCCGAGCAGGTTTTGCCACTGCTGTTTTGCAAGGGATCCTAACTACACCATAATCTCTCCTTTTCCTCCTCCCTAGTTTAGCTATGGTATTCTACCCATTTGTAAGGACTGCAGATGCATCCTTGAAGGACATAGTACAGTTTTGTACCTACCATAAATGTAGATGTCCGATAGGAATGCATCTGCAGTCAGGATTACCCACCCACCTTCCCCTCTGTGGTACTCCTAGGGTATTTGCCATCCTTCAGCTAGCTTGGGGGGGATCTATTATGGTGTATTTGTTTGTATATATGTACATACATGCTTATTTTATGTGTTTGCTCTCTACTATTTGGAAACATTGGCATTTATCCAAATTTAGCCATCCAAGAGGGCACCTGGCATCTGGGGCAAGAAACACTGAGGAAAATGGCGTCGGCTGATGCCTTTATACCCGAAAAACTGCAGCTATGACGTCGGGTGAAGTGCGACACCAGCCGAAGCCAGACCCAGACTTTGGAATCCGCCGATCAAGGGCTGCCTGACGACAGGACTACCCATTTGTAAGGACTGCAGATGCATTCCTATCGGACATCTACATTTATGGTAGGTACAAAACTGTACTTTATGGTGAGTACATAACTTTTTTCACCCCTAAGGATAATACAGTAGGCTTCCTAGTCCTGGTTTTTACAGATATTTTGTCTCTGGCTGCAGTCAGAACTGTAAGATACAATCTTTATGGCCTAAACCAGGTAATTTAATTTCAGAGTGTTTTTTAAAGTTAGCTGGACTGAGATTAACGTGTTCTCTTCCACTATTCTCTGTTGCATTGTATTCATTTCAACAGTTACAATACAGTCTAACATACAGGTGTATTTCTTTTCTGTCCAGCAGGACCTCCTGTTTGTTACATTTTTAGTACAAACAGCTTTACAAATACATTTTCAACACAAGCACCTGTACAAATCAGTTTTATATACAAATGACGTACAATTCTTTACAAAACTCCAGTTAGCTATGCAGGCATATGTTACACATCCACTGCCTTACTTCTCCTGACATAGCTGGCATTACATCACATCATTACAGAGTATTTCAGAGCAACACAGTTAAGGCTCCTAAACAAACCACAAGCAAAAAACTATAGTTCAAAGTGGAAAGAGATTATGTTGAAATGGGGGGGGGAGCTCAAGTAACAGGGATATACTGGGATTTTAGATGCAGACCTTTAAGAAAACACCAGTAATCTTACAGAATATTATATTCATAAAGTAGCAGAAACTCTTCTAGGAAATAAGCCAACACAGGAGTGGAGAAAGGAATTTCTGCCAATAGGGATGACTACAATTAGGGATACAGACATTAGGCAAGAGGGGTAGGGAATATGTGTGAGAAAACTGGCAAAGGAACCAAGGTATTGGGAGCAAATAAGTAGAGAAGGCAAGGTAATAAAGACCCGAAGAACTTATTTGAACTGCAGGATGGAGATTGCATTTCATATCAAGGACTGTTATCAGAGTATAGGCAAAGAGAAGTAAATGGAGGGTCCTAAACACAGTGGTAGAGTTTTTAGTAGAATCTAGAACAGAAGTTGCAGTTAAAGGCATAATTAGTAGAGCATATAAAATATTGCATATAACTATAAGAATCAATCACAGGAGGTTAGAAAAAATTGGGAAGAGAGATTGGGTAAGCAATTCACTAAGAAACAATGGTGGAATATATGTTGCGTCTCCCAAATATGCAACAAAAACTAGAAGATTTAGGATTTCTGCCTGGAAGTGTTTACATAGGTAAAATACCCCAAGCAGACTTCAAAGAATTTTTCCTCAGGTAAATGCTGGAGGTGTGATGGGGAAAAAGAGGTAACTGGGAGCATATTTTCTGGAAGTGTAATGAGTTGGCAGACCTTAAAGATTCCCGGCAGACTGCTCTGTTGGAGATGCTGGGTGAGAAATTGGAGTAACTAGGGAAATTATTTTTTTGAGCTATGATACAGAATCGGAATGGCCTAGACATAGTAAGGCCTTGCTTAGTCTAAGTATGATGTCTGCCAAAAAAAAAAAAAGTTACTAGAAAATGGAAATCAAAGTCTAAACCAACTTTACTAAAAGTAGTGAAGATAGAAACAGAGAAAAAAAACAACTAGAACTAGGATCTTTAGAAAAGGGTAGGAGCAAATTACATAGGAAAAATGGGAAATGTGGGATCAATGCATGCAGAGGAGGAACAAAGTTTAAAAGAAGGCAAGATTTGGATGAGCTATGTAATGGCTGACTAACAATGGCTGGATATGTTAAAAGTGATGTATAATGTTTGCAGCTACAGTTATATTGGCACAGTTTGGAATGTATAATGTTTGCAGGTGAGATTGTGTCACTATGGTTTATTTATATTTATATAAATGTAACATAGCCTATGTCATACATGATAATTTAATAAAGATGTTTCTTTAAAAAAAAAAAAAGTTGTTGCTGAAAGTGGGGGGGGGGGGAACGTGTGTTCTAGCACTGAATTTCTACTGAGGAGACTTTGATTTTTTTTTAGATGCCCTGCGGATGCTGCCACCCGCAGACACACATGAAGTACTTTTAAATGAGAGAAAAATAAAGGAGCTAGGAGGAAATAAGAGGAGGAGAAATGAGAGCTGCAGGCAGGTGCTTAGGGAAAGAAGGAAGAGGTGGTTAGAGAGGGTATTTAATAGTATTGTGACATACAGTCATTGTTCCTTACCTTTCTTCTTTGAACCACAACCCTAATTCTTGCGGTTGGTAAATTACACACCAAAGAAACTGTGTTAAGCATTCCTTTGTAAAAATGTCCATATATCTGATAGCAAGTGATACATTTCTAACCCCACACCCCCCTTGCCAGAATTCGTTTTTTGTGTCACAAGGCATTAAAATAATTGAAATTTCATAATGGGAATGACAGCAAAAGACCAAAAAGTGCTGAAATGTAGTATTCCAGAAAAAACTTTTAACGAAACCTGAACAGTTTTTAAAACAGCAAAATTGCTTTCCCAGAGCAAAAATGAAAATAGTTAAAAGGACAGTAGAGCAGAGAATGTCATAAAACATATTTCTTTTTCCTCTTTTATCTTTAAGCATGAATCCTTGACTCGCTAAATATTGTTTTGATTAACTGCATGTTTCTTCCACTAATCACTGCATACATGGCTGACAAAAATGTGTATTACTTTGGTGTATCGTTAATTTTTTTATTGCAAGTTTTCACTTATTGCGTGTATTTTTACCTTTTTATCCATTTCCATTGTTTCCCACTGATTTGCATTTTTATAAGCTGCCACTTGTAGTTTTTTTTTTTTTTATTAATTATGTACTTTTGCATCGTGTACTTTGCCACATCTCAGTATTTACAAGTTGTGACCTTTTGTATGCATTTTTATGTAATACGTTTTGTCATTTGTTTTAATTTCTTGGGATATCATCGTGCCATCATTGTACTTCTTTTAGGCCCAGACATGACAGAAAATCATTTTTGAACCAGTTCACCATCTTGGTTAATGAGTGAAAATTACAAAAAATATAGGAGACTGTATGTATAAGAGGCTTGATAAAATGAGGTTGGCCCAGTGCTAGTTGTACTAGACAGTCTGAGATTGCACCAGTTATAATAAATATAATAAATGATGTTAGACTAACCAACTTATTTGACTTCATTTGTCAGTGGCTGATGTGCATTTTTTGAGGTGAAATATTTCTTCAAGGGTATAATAAAAGATTTGTTTAAACTGTGCCTTTCTTAGTGTCTGATATTGTCAGTGCAGCAATAAGCTGGAATATAAAACTACAGGTATTTTATAAATTAGAAAATGACTTACTTTTGGGGCCTCAGAGTATATATGCAACTGCCTTTGGACTCATTCAGGTCTGACAGGCATTGCAGTATTTAATTGCACGCTACTTCTGGTCATAGTTTTGCTATCAGCCTTGGATTACATCAGTGCACTTGGCACACGTTGACACTTGAATGCTCTTAAAACATTGGTGAGAAGGCAGAAAAAGGTATACACGACACATTGAATATCCTTAATACTTTGCATTCATACATGATCTGTTTGTCAGAGCTAGGTGATCATCTTAAAGCTTAGTGCACAGTATACACTGATAAGTATTAGTTACTGCTTTTTCCATTTTTTAGGATCTGTGTTAGAAAATATTAAGCATTGTTTATTTCTTCAGTGAGCTTCAAGTAATAGGCAAAGTCATATTTGAGAATAGTAAAGTTAAAAATCCCATAGAGCTGAATTTGTAACTTTTAGTCAATATGTTGTTTGTTGTATGTAGTTGCATTGCAAAGAGTGAACTGTGACCATGTAAAGCCACTAATCCCATAAGGGTCGATTTTCATTAACTTTTACACATTTTTGTATTGAATGTGAATGCAACAACAGAACACTAGTGGATGAGAGAGAGGCAGTTAATCAAAAACATATTTAACAGCACAAGGATACAAAGTCAGAAGTTAATCTGAGACCTTTTAGGGTCAGGAATGATTCTGCTCTTTTCAGCAGATTGGCAGTTATTGATTTTGTTTTTCTTGCGGCTGTGTTGCAGTAAATTTAATTATTCCCACAGTGTCAGAGCATTGAACATTCTTTTCAGCAGACAAGCCTGGACTACAAATAAAAGCAAGAACATTTCAGCCATTTTTAACAAAAACAGTAAAATAAGTACTGATGGTCACTGTGTATCCTACATTAGTGCAGAGTGTCTTAAATTATTCTGTTGTAAACTAAAAGAAGTCTTGTGTTTGCCATCTGTATGCACTTCAGAGGGCCATGAATAGATTTATAAGTAAATACTAGGTTAGCTCTCCTTGTGGGCCAATTTTGGCATTTTT